>NW_028176267.1:107500-165000 GCF_949987555.1 Borostomias antarcticus
ATAGATAGATAGATAGATAGATAGATAGATAGATAGATAGATAGATAGATAGATAGATAGATAGATAGATAGATAGATAGATAGATAGATAGATAGACACAGCAGCCAATGAGACTGTTCCTACACAGCAGCCAATGAAGATGTTCCTACACAGCAGCCATTGAGGATGGTCCTACACAGCAGCCAATGAAAATGTTCCTACACAGCAGCCAGATTGTGACATCACAGGGATGCTCTGTGATGTCCCAATCTGGCTGCTGTTTAGGACCATTTTCATTGGCTGCTGTGTAGGAACATCCTCAATGGCTGCTGTGTAGGAACATCTTCATGTGCAGGAACATCTTCATCGTCCAGGAAGGGTATAAAAGGCGGCCGCGCCGCCCTGAGAGTCACTAGATAGATAGGTAGAGATAGAGACATATAGATAGATAGATAGATAGATAGATAGATAGATAGATAGACACAGCAGCCAATGAGACTGTTCCTACACAGCAGCCAATGAAGATGTTCCTACACAGCAGCCATTGAGGATGTTCCTACACAGCAGCCAATGAAAATGTTCCTACACAGCAGCCAGATTGTGACATCACAGGGATGCTCTGTGATGTCACAATCTGGCTGCTGTGTAGGACCATTTTCATTGGCTGCTGTGTAGGAACATCCTCAATGGCTGCTGTGTAGGAACATCTTCATGTGCAGGAACATCTTCATCGTCCAGGAAGGGTATAAAAGGGGGCCGCGCCGCCCTGAGAGTCACTAGATAGATAGATAGATAGAGATAGAGACATATAGATAGATAGATAGATAGATAGATAGATAGATAGATAGATAGATAGATAGATAGATAGATAGATAGATAGATAGATAGATAGATAGATAGATAGATAGATAGATAGATAGATAGATAGATAGATAGACACAGCAGCCAATGAGACTGTTCCTACACAGCAGCCAATGAAGATGTTCCTACACAGCAGCCATTGAGGATGTTCCTACACAGCAGCCAATGAAAATGTTCCTACACAGCAGCCAGATTGTGACATCACAGGGATGCTCTGTGATGTCACAATCTGGCTGCTGTGTAGGACCATTTTCATTGGCTGCTGTGTAGGAACATCCTCAATGGCTGCTGTGTAGGAACATCTTCATGTGCAGGAACATCTTCATCGTCCAGGAAGGGTATAAAAGGCGGCCGCGCCGCCCTGAGAGTCACTAGATAGATAGGTAGAGATAGAGACATATAGATAGATAGATAGATAGATAGATAGATAGATAGATAGATAGACACAGCAGCCAATGAGACTGTTCCTACACAGCAGCCAATGAAGATGTTCCTACACAGCAGCCATTGAGGATGTTCCTACACAGCAGCCAATGAAAATGTTCCTACACAGCAGCCAGATTGTGACATCACAGGGATGCTCTGTGATGTCACAATCTGGCTGCTGTGTAGGACCATTTTCATTGGCTGCTGTGTAGGAACATCCTCAATGGCTGCTGTGTAGGAACATCTTCATGTGCAGGAACATCTTCATCGTCCAGGAAGGGTATAAAAGGGGGCCGCGCCGCCCTGAGAGTCACTAGATAGATAGATAGATAGAGATAGAGACATATAGATAGATAGATAGATAGATAGATAGATAGATAGATAGATAGATAGATAGATAGATAGATAGATAGATAGATAGATAGATAGATAGATAGATAGATAGATAGATAGATAGACACAGCAGCCAATGAGACTGTTCCTACACAGCAGCCAATGAAGATGTTCCTACACAGCAGCCATTGAGGATGTTCCTACACAGCAGCCAATGAAAATGTTCCTACACAGCAGCCAGATTGTGACATCACAGGGATGCTCTGTGATGTCACAATCTGGCTGCTGTGTAGGACCATTTTCATTGGCTGCTGTGTAGGAACATCCTCAATGGCTGCTGTGTAGGAAAATCTTCATGTGTAGGAACATCTTCATCGTCCAGGAAGGGTATAAAAGGGGGCCGCGCCGCCCTGAGAGTCACTAGATAGATAGGTAGAGATAGAGACATATAGATAGATAGATAGATAGATAGATAGATAGATAGATAGATAGATAGATAGACACAGCAGCCAATGAGACTGTTCCTACACAGCAGCCAATGAAGATGTTCCTACACAGCAGCCATTGAGGATGTTCCTACACAGCAGCCAATGAAAATGGTCCTACACAGCAGCCAGATTGTGACATCACAGGGATGCTCTGTGATGTCACAATCTGGCTGCTGTGTAGGACCATTTTCATTGGCTGCTGTGTAGGAACATCCTCAATGGCTGCTGTGTAGGAACATCTTCATGTGCAGGAACATCTTCATCGTCCAGGAAGGGTATAAAAGGGGGCCGCGCCGCCCTGAGAGTCACTAGATAGATAGATAGATAGATAGAGATAGAGACATATAGATAGATAGATAGATAGATAGATAGATAGATAGATAGATAGATAGATAGATAGATAGATAGATAGATAGATAGATAGATAGATAGATAGACAAAGCAGCCAATGAGACTGTTCCTACACAGCAGCCAATGAAGATGTTCCTACACAGCAGCCATTGAGGATGTTCCTACACAGCAGCCAATGAAAATGTTCCTACACAGCAGCCAGATTGTGACATCACAGGGATGCTCTGTGATGTCACAATCTGGCTGCTGTGTAGGACCATTTTCATTGGCTGCTGTGTAGGAACATCCTCAATGGCTGCTGTGTAGGAACATCTTCATGTGTAGGAACATCTTCATCGTCCAGGAAGGGTATAAAAGGGGGCCGCGCCGCCCTGAGAGTCACTAGATAGATAGGTAGAGATAGAGACATATAGATAGATAGATAGATAGATAGATAGATAGATAGATAGATAGATAGATAGATAGATAGATAGATAGATAGATAGATAGATAGATAGATAGATAGATAGATAGATAGACACAGCAGCCAATGAGACTGTTCCTACACAGCAGCCAATGAAGATGTTCCTACACAGCAGCCATTGAGGATGTTCCTACACAGCAGCCAATGAAAATGTTCCTACACAGCAGCCAGATTGTGACATCACAGGGATGCTCTGTGATGTCACAATCTGGCTGCTGTGTAGGACCATTTTCATTGGCTGCTGTGTAGGAACATCCTCAATGGCTGCTGTGTAGGAACATCTTCATGTGTAGGAACATCTTCATCGTCCAGGAAGGGTATAAAAGGGGGCCGCGCCGCCCTGAGAGTCACTAGATAGATAGGTAGAGATAGAGACATATAGATAGATAGATAGATAGATAGATAGATAGATAGATAGATAGATAGATAGATAGATAGATAGATAGATAGATAGATAGATAGATAGATAGATAGATAGATAGATAGATAGATAGACACAGCAGCCAATGAGACTGTTCCTACACAGCAGCCAATGAAGATGTTCCTACACAGCAGCCATTGAGGATGTTCCTACACAGCAGCCAATGAAAATGTTCCTACACAGCAGCCAGATTGTGACATCACAGGGATGCTCTGTGATGTCACAATCTGGCTGCTGTGTAGGACCATTTTCATTGGCTGCTGTGTAGGAACATCCTCAATGGCTGCTGTGTAGGAACATCTTCATGTGCAGGAACATCTTCATCGTCCAGGAAGGGTATAAAAGGCGGCCGCGCCGCCCTGAGAGTCACTAGATAGATAGGTAGAGATAGAGACATATAGATAGATAGATAGATAGATAGATAGATAGATAGATAGATAGATAGATAGATAGATAGATAGATAGATAGACACAGCAGCCAATGAGACTGTTCCTACACAGCAGCCAATGAAGATGTTCCTACACAGCAGCCATTGAGGATGTTCCTACACAGCAGCCAATGAAAATGTTCCTACACAGCAGCCAGATTGTGACATCACAGGGATGCTCTGTGATGTCACAATCTGGCTGCTGTGTAGGACCATTTTCATTGGCTGCTGTGTAGGAACATCCTCAATGGCTGCTGTGTAGGAACATCTTCATGTGCAGGAACATCTTCATCGTCCAGGAAGGGTATAAAAGGGGGCCGCGCCGCCCTGAGAGTCACTAGATAGATAGATAGATAGAGATAGAGACATATAGATAGATAGATAGATAGATAGATAGATAGATAGATAGATAGATAGATAGATAGATAGATAGATAGATAGATAGACACAGCAGCCAATGAGACTGTTCCAACACAGCAGCCAATGACGATGTTCCTACACAGCAGCCATTGAGGATGTTCCTACACAGCAGCCAATGAAAATGTTCCTACACAGCAGCCAGATTGTGACATCACAGGGATGCTCTGTGATGTCACAATCTGGCTGCTGTGTAGGAACATTTTCATTGGCTGCTGTGTAGGAACATCCTCAATGGCTGCTGTGTAGGAACATCTTCATGTGCAGGAACATCTTCATCGTCCAGGAAGGGTATAAAAGGGGGCCGCGCCGCCCTGAGAGTCACTAGATAGATAGGTAGAGATAGAGACATATAGATAGATAGATAGATAGATAGATATATAGATATATAGATAGATAGATAGATAGATAGATAGATAGACACAGCAGCCAATGAGACTGTTCCTACACAGCAGCCAATGAAGATGTTCCTACACAGCAGCCATTGAGGATGTTCCTACACAGCAGCCAATGAAAATGTTCCTACACAGCAGCCAGATTGTGACATCACAGGGATGCTCTGTGATGTCACAATCTGGCTGCTGTGTAGGACCATTTTCATTGGCTGCTGTGTAGGAACATCCTCAATGGCTGCTGTGTAGGAACATCTTCATGTGTAGGAACATCTTCATCGTCCAGGAAGGGTATAAAAGGGGGCCGCGCCGCCCTGAGAGTCACTAGATAGATAGGTAGAGATAGAGACATATAGATAGATAGATAGATAGATAGATAGATAGATAGATAGATAGATAGATAGATAGATAGATAGATAGATAGATAGATAGATAGATAGATAGATAGATAGATAGATAGACACAGCAGCCAATGAGACTGTTCCTACACAGCAGCCAATGAAGATGTTCCTACACAGCAGCCATTGAGGATGTTCCTACACAGCAGCCAATGAAAATGTTCCTACACAGCAGCCAGATTGTGACATCACAGGGATGCTCTGTGATGTCACAATCTGGCTGCTGTGTAGGACCATTTTCATTGGCTGCTGTGTAGGAACATCCTCAATGGCTGCTGTGTAGGAACATCTTCATGTGCAGGAACATCTTCATCGTCCAGGAAGGGTATAAAAGGCGGCCGCGCCGCCCTGAGAGTCACTAGATAGATAGGTAGAGATAGAGACATATAGATAGATAGATAGATAGATAGATAGATAGATAGATAGATAGATAGATAGATAGATAGATAGATAGATAGATAGATAGATAGATAGACACAGCAGCCAATGAGACTGTTCCTACACAGCAGCCAATGAAGATGTTCCTACACAGCAGCCATTGAGGATGTTCCTACACAGCAGCCAATGAAAATGTTCCTACACAGCAGCCAGATTGTGACATCACAGGGATGCTCTGTGATGTCACAATCTGGCTGCTGTGTAGGACCATTTTAATTGGCTGCTGTGTAGGAACATCCTCAATGGCTGCTGTGTAGGAACATCTTCATGTGCAGGAACATCTTCATCGTCCAGGAAGGGTATAAAAGGGGGCCGCGCCGCCCTGAGAGTCACTAGATAGATAGATAGATAGATAGAGATAGAGACATATAGATAGATAGATAGATAGATAGATAGATAGATAGATAGATAGATAGATAGATAGATAGATAGATAGATAGATAGACACAGCAGCCAATGAGACTGTTCCTACACAGCAGCCAATGAAGATGTTCCTACACAGCAGCCATTGAGGATGTTCCTACACAGCAGCCAATGAAAATGTTCCTACACAGCAGCCAGATTGTGACATCACAGGGATGCTCTGTGATGTCACAATCTGGCTGCTGTGTAGGACCATTTTCATTGGCTGCTGTGTAGGAACATCCTCAATGGCTGCTGTGTAGGAACATCTTCATGTGTAGGAACATCTTCATCGTCCAGGAAGGGTATAAAAGGGGGCCGCGCCGCCCTGAGAGTCACTAGATAGATAGGTAGAGATAGAGACATATAGATAGATAGATAGATAGATAGATAGATAGATAGATAGATAGATAGATAGATAGATAGATAGATAGATAGATAGATAGATAGATAGATAGACACAGCAGCCAATGAGACTGTTCCTACACAGCAGCCAATGAAGATGTTCCTACACAGCAGCCATTGAGGATGTTCCTACACAGCAGCCAATGAAAATGTTCCTACACAGCAGCCAGATTGTGACATCACAGGGATGCTCTGTGATGTCACAATCTGGCTGCTGTGTAGGACCATTTTCATTGGCTGCTGTGTAGGAACATCCTCAATGGCTGCTGTGTAGGAACATCTTCATGTGCAGGAACATCTTCATCGTCCAGGAAGGGTATAAAAGGCGGCCGCGCCGCCCTGAGAGTCACTAGATAGATAGGTAGAGATAGAGACATATAGATAGATAGATAGATAGATAGATAGATAGATAGATAGATAGATAGATAGACACAGCAGCCAATGAGACTGTTCCTACACAGCAGCCAATGAAGATGTTCCTACACAGCAGCCATTGAGGATGTTCCTACACAGCAGCCAATGAAAATGTTCCTACACAGCAGCCAGATTGTGACATCACAGGGATGCTCTGTGATGTCACAATCTGGCTGCTGTGTAGGACCATTTTCATTGGCTGCTGTGTAGGAACATCCTCAATGGCTGCTGTGTAGGAACATCTTCATGTGCAGGAACATCTTCATCGTCCAGGAAGGGTATAAAAGGGGGCCGCGCCGCCCTGAGAGTCACTAGATAGATAGATAGATAGAGATAGAGACATATAGATAGATAGATAGATAGATAGATAGATAGATAGATAGATAGATAGATAGATAGATAGATAGATAGATAGATAGATAGATAGATAGATAGACACAGCAGCCAATGAGACTGTTCCTACACAGCAGCCAATGAAGATGTTCCTACACAGCAGCCATTGAGGATGTTCCTACACAGCAGCCAATGAAAATGTTCCTACACAGCAGCCAGATTGTGACATCACAGGGATGCTCTGTGATGTCACAATCTGGCTGCTGTGTAGGACCATTTTCATTGGCTGCTGTGTAGGAACATCCTCAATGGCTGCTGTGTAGGAACATCTTCATGTGTAGGAACATCTTCATCGTCCAGGAAGGGTATAAAAGGGGGCCGCGCCGCCCTGAGAGTCACTAGATAGATAGGTAGAGATAGAGACATATAGATAGATAGATAGATAGATAGATAGATAGATAGATAGATAGATAGATAGATAGATAGATAGATAGATAGATAGATAGATAGATAGACACAGCAGCCAATGAGACTGTTCCTACACAGCAGCCAATGAAGATGTTCCTACACAGCAGCCATTGAGGATGTTCCTACACAGCAGCCAATGAAAATGTTCCTACACAGCAGCCAGATTGTGACATCACAGGGATGCTCTGTGATGTCACAATCTGGCTGCTGTGTAGGACCATTTTCATTGGCTGCTGTGTAGGAACATCCTCAATGGCTGCTGTGTAGGAACATCTTCATGTGCAGGAACATCTTCATCGTCCAGGAAGGGTATAAAAGGCGGCCGCGCCGCCCTGAGAGTCACTAGATAGATAGGTAGAGATAGAGACATATAGATAGATAGATAGATAGATAGATAGATAGATAGATAGATAGATAGATAGATAGATAGATAGATAGATAGATAGATAGACACAGCAGCCAATGAGACTGTTCCTACACAGCAGCCAATGAAGATGTTCCTACACAGCAGCCATTGAGGATGTTCCTACACAGCAGCCAATGAAAATGTTCCTACACAGCAGCCAGATTGTGACATCACAGGGATGCTCTGTGATGTCACAATCTGGCTGCTGTGTAGGACCATTTTCATTGGCTGCTGTGTAGGAACATCCTCAATGGCTGCTGTGTAGGAACATCTTCATGTGCAGGAACATCTTCATCGTCCAGGAAGGGTATAAAAGGGGGCCGCGCCGCCCTGAGAGTCACTAGATAGATAGATAGATAGAGATAGAGACATATAGATAGATAGATAGATAGATAGATAGATAGATAGATAGATAGATAGATAGATAGATAGATAGATAGACACAGCAGCCAATGAGACTGTTCCTACACAGCAGCCAATGAAGATGTTCCTACACAGCAGCCATTGAGGATGTTCCTACACAGCAGCCAATGAAAATGTTCCTACACAGCAGCCAGATTGTGACATCACAGGGATGCTCTGTGATGTCACAATCTGGCTGCTGTGTAGGACCATTTTCATTGGCTGCTGTGTAGGAACATCCTCAATGGCTGCTGTGTAGGAACATCTTCATGTGTAGGAACATCTTCATCGTCCAGGAAGGGTATAAAAGGGGGCCGCGCCGCCCTGAGAGTCACTAGATAGATAGGTAGAGATAGAGACATATAGATAGATAGATAGATAGATAGATAGATAGATAGATAGATAGATAGATAGATAGATAGATAGATAGATAGATAGATAGATAGATAGATAGATAGATAGATAGATAGATAGATAGATAGATAGATAGATAGACACAGCAGCCAATGAGACTGTTCCTACACAGCAGCCAATGAAGATGTTCCTACACAGCAGCCATTGAGGATGTTCCTACACAGCAGCCAATGAAAATGTTCCTACACAGCAGCCAGATTGTGACATCACAGGGATGCTCTGTGATGTCACAATCTGGCTGCTGTGTAGGACCATTTTCATTGGCTGCTGTGTAGGAACATCCTCAATGGCTGCTGTGTAGGAACATCTTCATGTGCAGGAACATCTTCATCGTCCAGGAAGGGTATAAAAGGCGGCCGCGCCGCCCTGAGAGTCACTAGATAGATAGAGATAGAGACATATAGATAGATAGATAGATAGATAGATAGATAGATAGATAGATAGATAGATAGATAGATAGATAGATAGATAGATAGATAGATAGATAGATAGATAGATAGACACAGCAGCCAATGAGACTGTTCCTACACAGCAGCCAATGAAGATGTTCCTACACAGCAGCCATTGAGGATGTTCCTACACAGCAGCCAATGAAAATGTTCCTACACAGCAGCCAGATTGTGACATCACAGGGATGCTCTGTGATGTCACAATCTGGCTGCTGTGTAGGACCATTTTCATTGGCTGCTGTGTAGGAACATCCTCAATGGCTGCTGTGTAGGAACATCTTCATCGTCCAGGAAGGGTATAAAAGGGGGCCGCGCCGCCCTGAGAGTCACTAGATAGATAGGTAGAGATAGAGACATATAGATAGATAGATAGATAGATAGATAGATAGATAGATAGATAGATAGATAGATAGAAAGATAGATAGATAGATAGATAGATAGATAGATAGATAGATAGACACAGCAGCCAATGAGACTGTTCCTACACAGCAGCCAATGAAGATGTTCCTACACAGCAGCCATTGAGGATGTTCCTACACAGCAGCCAATGAAAATGTTCCTACACAGCAGCCAGATTGTGACATCACAGGGATGCTCTGTGATGTCACAATCTGGCTGCTGTGTAGGACCATTTTCATTGGCTGCTGTGTAGGAACATCCTCAATGGCTGCTGTGTAGGAACATCTTCATGTGCAGGAACATCTTCATCGTCCAGGAAGGGTATAAAAGGCGGCCGCGCCGCCCTGAGAGTCACTAGATAGATAGGTAGAGATAGAGACATATAGATAGATAGATAGATAGATAGATAGATAGATAGATAGATAGATAGATAGATAGATAGATAGATAAATAGATAGATAGATAGATAGATAGACACAGCAGCCAATGAGACTGTTCCTACACAGCAGCCAATGAAGATGTTCCTACACAGCAGCCATTGAGGATGTTCCTACACAGCAGCCAATGAAAATGTTCCTACACAGCAGCCAGATTGTGACATCACAGGGATGCTCTGTGATGTCACAATCTGGCTGCTGTGTAGGACCATTTTCATTGGCTGCTGTGTAGGAACATCCTCAATGGCTGCTGTGTAGGAACATCTTCATGTGCAGGAACATCTTCATCGTCCAGGAAGGGTATAAAAGGGGGCCGCGCCGCCCTGAGAGTCACTAGATAGATAGATAGATAGAGATAGAGACATATAGATAGATAGATAGATAGATAGATAGATAGATAGATAGATAGATAGATAGATAGATAGATAGATAGATAGATAGATAGATAGATAGACACAGCAGCCAATGAGACTGTTCCTACACAGCAGCCAATGAAGATGTTCCTACACAGCAGCCATTGAGGATGTTCCTACACAGCAGCCAATGAAAATGTTCCTACACAGCAGCCAGATTGTGACATCACAGGGATGCTCTGTGATGTCACAATCTGGCTGCTGTGTAGGACCATTTTCATTGGCTGCTGTGTAGGAACATCCTCAATGGCTGCTGTGTAGGAACATCTTCATGTGTAGGAACATCTTCATCGTCCAGGAAGGGTATAAAAGGGGGCCGCGCCGCCCTGAGAGTCACTAGATAGATAGGTAGAGATAGAGACATATAGATAGATAGATAGATAGATAGATAGATAGATAGATAGATAGATAGATAGATAGATAGATAGATAGATAGATAGATAGATAGATAGATAGATAGATAGATAGATAGATAGATAGATAGATAGATAGATAGATAGATAGACACAGCAGCCAATGAGACTGTTCCTACACAGCAGCCAATGAAGATGTTCCTACACAGCAGCCATTGAGGATGTTCCTACACAGCAGCCAATGAAAATGTTCCTACACAGCAGCCAGATTGTGACATCACAGGGATGCTCTGTGATGTCACAATCTGGCTGCTGTGTAGGACCATTTTCATTGGCTGCTGTGTAGGAACATCCTCAATGGCTGCTGTGTAGGAACATCTTCATGTGCAGGAACATCTTCATCGTCCAGGAAGGGTATAAAAGGCGGCCGCGCCGCCCTGAGAGTCACTAGATAGATAGGTAGAGATAGAGACATATAGATAGATAGATAGATAGATAGATAGATAGATAGATAGATAGATAGATAGATAGATAGATAGATAGACACAGCAGCCAATGAGACTGTTCCTACACAGCAGCCAATGAAGATGTTCCTACACAGCAGCCATTGAGGATGTTCCTACACAGCAGCCAATGAAAATGTTCCTACACAGCAGCCAGATTGTGACATCACAGGGATGCTCTGTGATGTCACAATCTGGCTGCTGTGTAGGACCATTTTCATTGGCTGCTGTGTAGGAACATCCTCAATGGCTGCTGTGTAGGAACATCTTCATGTGCAGGAACATCTTCATCGTCCAGGAAGGGTATAAAAGGGGGCCGCGCCGCCCTGAGAGTCACTAGATAGATAGAGATAGAGACATATAGATAGATAGATAGATAGATAGATAGATAGACAGATAGATAGATAGATAGATAGATAGATAGATAGATAGATAGATAGATAGATAGATAGATAGACACAGCAGCCAATGAGACTGTTCCTACACAGCAGCCAATGAAGATGTTCCTACACAGCAGCCATTGAGGATGTTCCTACACAGCAGCCAATGAAAATGTTCCTACACAGCAGCCAGATTGTGACATCACAGGGATGCTCTGTGATGTCACAATCTGGCTGCTGTGTAGGACCATTTTCATTGGCTGCTGTGTAGGAACATCCTCAATGGCTGCTGTGTAGGACCTTCTTCATGTGCAGGAACATCTTCATCGTCCAGGAAGGGTATAAAAGGCGGCCGCGCCGCCCTGAGAGTCACTAGATAGATAGGTAGAGATAGAGACATATAGATAGATAGATAGATAGATAGATAGATAGATAGATAGATAGATAGATAGATAGATAGATAGATAGATAGATAGATAGATAGATAGATAGATAGATAGATAGATAGATAGATAGATAGATAGATAGATAGACACAGCAGCCAATGAGACTGTTCCTACACAGCAGCCAATGAAGATGTTCCTACACAGCAGCCATTGAGGATGTTCCTACACAGCAGCCAATGAAAATGTTCCTACACAGCAGCCAGATTGTGACATCACAGGGATGCTCTGTGATGTCACAATCTGGCTGCTGTGTAGGACCATTTTCATTGGCTGCTGTGTAGGAACATCCTCAATGGCTGCTGTGTAGGAACATCTTCATGTGCAGGAACATCTTCATCGTCCAGGAAGGGTATAAAAGGGGGCCGCGCCGCCCTGAGAGTCACTAGATAGATAGATAGATAGAGATAGAGACATATAGATAGATAGATAGATAGATAGATAGATAGATAGATAGATAGATAGATAGATAGATAGATAGATAGATAGATAGATAGACACAGCAGCCAATGAGACTGTTCCTACACAGCAGCCAATGACGATGTTCCTACACAGCAGCCATTGAGGATGTTCCTACACAGCAGCCAATGAAAATGTTCCTACACAGCAGCCAGATTGTGACATCACAGGGATGCTCTGTGATGTCACAATCTGGCTGCTGTGTAGGAACATTTTCATTGGCTGCTGTGTAGGAACATCCTCAATGGCTGCTGTGTAGGAACATCTTCATGTGCAGGAACATCTTCATCGTCCAGGAAGGGTATAAAAGGGGGCCGCGCCGCCCTGAGAGTCACTAGATAGATAGGTAGAGATAGAGACATATAGATAGATAGATAGATAGATAGATAGATAGATAGATAGATAGATAGATAGATAGATAGATAGATAGATAGATAGATAGATAGACACAGCAGCCAATGAGACTGTTCCTACACAGCAGCCAATGAAGATGTTCCTACACAGCAGCCATTGAGGATGTTCCTACACAGCAGCCAATGAAAATGTTCCTACACAGCAGCCAGATTGTGACATCACAGGGATGCTCTGTGATGTCACAATCTGGCTGCTGTGTAGGACCATTTTCATTGGCTGCTGTGTAGGAACATCCTCAATGGCTGCTGTGTAGGAACATCTTCATGTGTAGGAACATCTTCATCGTCCAGGAAGGGTATAAAAGGGGGCCGCGCCGCCCTGAGAGTCACTAGATAGATAGGTAGAGATAGATAGATAGATAGATAGATAGATAGATAGATAGATAGATAGATAGATAGATAGATAGATAGATAGATAGATAGATAGATAGATAGATAGACACAGCAGCCAATGAGACTGTTCCTACACAGCAGCCAATGAAGATGTTCCTACACAGCAGCCATTGAGGATGTTCCTACACAGCAGCCAATGAAAATGTTCCTACACAGCAGCCAGATTGTGACATCACAGGGATGCTCTGTGATGTCACAATCTGGCTGCTGTGTAGGACCATTTTCATTGGCTGCTGTGTAGGAACATCCTCAATGGCTGCTGTGTAGGAACATCTTCATGTGTAGGAACATCTTCATCGTCCAGGAAGGGTATAAAAGGGGGCCGCGCCGCCCTGAGAGTCACTAGATAGATAGGTAGAGATAGAGACATATAGATAGATAGATAGATAGATAGATAGATAGATAGATAGATAGATAGATAGATAGATAGATAGATATATAGATAGATAGATAGACACAGCAGCCAATGAGACTGTTCCTACACAGCAGCCAATGAAGATGTTCCTACACAGCAGCCATTGAGGATGTTCCTACACAGCAGCCAATGAAAATGTTCCTACACAGCAGCCAGATTGTGACATCACAGGGATGCTCTGTGATGTCACAATCTGGCTGCTGTGTAGGACCATTTTCATTGGCTGCTGTGTACGAACATCCTCAATGGCTGCTGTGTAGGAACATCTTCATGTGCAGGAACATCTTCATCGTCCAGGAAGGGTATAAAAGGCGGCCGCGCCGCCCTGAGAGTCACTAGATAGATAGAGATAGAGACATATAGATAGATAGATAGATAGATAGATAGATAGATAGATAGATAGATAGATAGATAGATAGATAGATAGATAGATAGATAGACACAGCAGCCAATGAGACTGTTCCTACACAGCAGCCAATGAAGATGTTCCTACACAGCAGCCATTGAGGATGTTCCTACACAGCAGCCAATGAAAATGTTCCTACACAGCAGCCAGATTGTGACATCACAGGGATGCTCTGTGATGTCACAATCTGGCTGCTGTGTAGGACCATTTTCATTGGCTGCTGTGTAGGAACATCCTCAATGGCTGCTGTGTAGGAACATCTTCATGTGTAGGAACATCTTCATCGTCCAGGAAGGGTATAAAAGGGGGCCGCGCCGCCCTGAGAGTCACTAGATAGATAGGTAGAGATAGAGACATATAGATAGATAGATAGATAGATAGATAGATAGATAGATAGATAGATAGATAGATAGATAGATAGATAGATAGATAGATAGATAGATAGATAGATAGATAGATAGATAGACACAGCAGCCAATGAGACTGTTCCTACACAGCAGCCAATGAAGATGTTCCTACACAGCAGCCATTGAGGATGTTCCTACACAGCAGCCAATGAAAATGTTCCTACACAGCAGCCAGATTGTGACATCACAGGGATGCTCTGTGATGTCACAATCTGGCTGCTGTGTAGGACCATTTTCATTGGCTGCTGTGTAGGAACATCCTCAATGGCTGCTGTGTAGGAACATCTTCATGTGCAGGAACATCTTCATCGTCCAGGAAGGGTATAAAAGGCGGCCGCGCCGCCCTGAGAGTCACTAGATAGATAGGTAGAGATAGAGACATATAGATAGATAGATAGATAGATAGATAGATAGATAGATAGATAGATAGATAGATAGATAGATAGATAGATAGATAGATAGATAGATAGATAGATAGATAGATAGATAGATAGATAGATAAATAGATAGATAGATAGATAGATAGACACAGCAGCCAATGAGACTGTTCCTACACAGCAGCCAATGAAGATGTTCCTACACAGCAGCCATTGAGGATGTTCCTACACAGCAGCCAATGAAAATGTTCCTACACAGCAGCCAGATTGTGACATCACAGGGATGCTCTGTGATGTCACAATCTGGCTGCTGTGTAGGACCATTTTCATTGGCTGCTGTGTAGGAACATCCTCAATGGCTGCTGTGTAGGAACATCTTCATGTGCAGGAACATCTTCATCGTCCAGGAAGGGTATAAAAGGGGGCCGCGCCGCCCTGAGAGTCACTAGATAGATAGATAGATAGATAGAGATAGAGACATATAGATAGATAGATAGATAGATAGATAGATAGATAGATAGATAGATAGATAGATAGATAGATAGATAGATAGATAGATAGATAGATAGATAGACACAGCAGCCAATGAGACTGTTCCTACACAGCAGCCAATGAAGATGTTCCTACACAGCAGCCATTGAGGATGTTCCTACACAGCAGCCAATGAAAATGTTCCTACACAGCAGCCAGATTGTGACATCACAGGGATGCTCTGTGATGTCACAATCTGGCTGCTGTGTAGGACCATTTTCATTGGCT
Organism: Borostomias antarcticus; assembly: GCF_949987555.1. NCBI lineage: Eukaryota > Metazoa > Chordata > Actinopteri > Stomiiformes > Stomiidae > Borostomias > Borostomias antarcticus. The sequence continues at coordinate 123,147 of NW_028176267.1, forward strand.
GCTGTGTAGGAACATCCTCAATGGCTGCTGTGTAGGAACATCTTCATGTGTAGGAACATCTTCATCGTCCAGGAAGGGTATAAAAGGGGGCCGCGCCGCCCTGAGAGTCACTAGATAGATAGGTAGAGATAGAGACATATAGATAGATAGATAGATAGATAGATAGATAGATAGATAGATAGATAGATAGATAGATAGATAGATAGATAGATAGATAGATAGATAGATAGATAGATAGATAGATAGATAGATAGATAGATAGATAGATAGATAGACACAGCAGCCAATGAGACTGTTCCTACACAGCAGCCAATGAAGATGTTCCTACACAGCAGCCATTGAGGATGTTCCTACACAGCAGCCAATGAAAATGTTCCTACACAGCAGCCAGATTGTGACATCACAGGGATGCTCTGTGATGTCACAATCTGGCTGCTGTGTAGGACCATTTTCATTGGCTGCTGTGTAGGAACATCCTCAATGGCTGCTGTGTAGGAACATCTTCATGTGCAGGAACATCTTCATCGTCCAGGAAGGGTATAAAAGGCGGCCGCGCCGCCCTGAGAGTCACTAGATAGATAGGTAGAGATAGAGACATATAGATAGATAGATAGATAGATAGATAGATAGATAGATAGATAGATAGATAGATAGATAGATAGATAGATAGATAGATAGATAGATAGATAGATAGATAGACACAGCAGCCAATGAGACTGTTCCTACACAGCAGCCAATGAAGATGTTCCTACACAGCAGCCATTGAGGATGTTCCTACACAGCAGCCAATGAAAATGTTCCTACACAGCAGCCAGATTGTGACATCACAGGGATGCTCTGTGATGTCACAATCTGGCTGCTGTGTAGGACCATTTTCATTGGCTGCTGTGTAGGAACATCCTCAATGGCTGCTGTGTAGGAACATCTTCATGTGCAGGAACATCTTCATCGTCCAGGAAGGGTATAAAAGGGGGCCGCGCCGCCCTGAGAGTCACTAGATAGATAGAGATAGAGACATATAGATAGATAGATAGATAGATAGATAGATAGATAGATAGATAGATAGACAGATAGATAGATAGATAGATAGATAGATAGATAGATAGATAGATAGATAGATAGATAGATAGATAGATAGATAGATAGATAGATAGACACAGCAGCCAATGAGACTGTTCCTACACAGCAGCCAATGAAGATGTTCCTACACAGCAGCCATTGAGGATGTTCCTACACAGCAGCCAATGAAAATGTTCCTACACAGCAGCCAGATTGTGACATCACAGGGATGCTCTGTGATGTCACAATCTGGCTGCTGTGTAGGACCATTTTCATTGGCTGCTGTGTAGGAACATCCTCAATGGCTGCTGTGTAGGACCTTCTTCATGTGCAGGAACATCTTCATCGTCCAGGAAGGGTATAAAAGGCGGCCGCGCCGCCCTGAGAGTCACTAGATAGATAGGTAGAGATAGAGACATATAGATAGATAGATAGATAGATAGATAGATAGATAGATAGATAGATAGATAGATAGATAGATAGATAGATAGATAGATAGATAGATAGACACAGCAGCCAATGAGACTGTTCCTACACAGCAGCCAATGAAGATGTTCCTACACAGCAGCCATTGAGGATGTTCCTACACAGCAGCCAATGAAAATGTTCCTACACAGCAGCCAGATTGTGACATCACAGGGATGCTCTGTGATGTCACAATCTGGCTGCTGTGTAGGACCATTTTCATTGGCTGCTGTGTAGGAACATCCTCAATGGCTGCTGTGTAGGAACATCTTCATGTGCAGGAACATCTTCATCGTCCAGGAAGGGTATAAAAGGGGGCCGCGCCGCCCTGAGAGTCACTAGATAGATAGATAGATAGAGATAGAGACATATAGATAGATAGATAGATAGATAGATAGATAGATAGATAGATAGATAGATAGATAGATAGATAGATAGATAGATAGATAGATAGACACAGCAGCCAATGAGACTGTTCCTACACAGCAGCCAATGACGATGTTCCTACACAGCAGCCATTGAGGATGTTCCTACACAGCAGCCAATGAAAATGTTCCTACACAGCAGCCAGATTGTGACATCACAGGGATGCTCTGTGATGTCACAATCTGGCTGCTGTGTAGGAACATTTTCATTGGCTGCTGTGTAGGAACATCCTCAATGGCTGCTGTGTAGGAACATCTTCATGTGCAGGAACATCTTCATCGTCCAGGAAGGGTATAAAAGGGGGCCGCGCCGCCCTGAGAGTCACTAGATAGATAGGTAGAGATAGAGACATATAGATAGATAGATAGATAGATAGATAGATAGATAGATAGATAGATAGACACAGCAGCCAATGAGACTGTTCCTACACAGCAGCCAATGAAGATGTTCCTACACAGCAGCCATTGAGGATGTTCCTACACAGCAGCCAATGAAAATGTTCCTACACAGCAGCCAGATTGTGACATCACAGGGATGCTCTGTGATGTCACAATCTGGCTGCTGTGTAGGACCATTTTCATTGGCTGCTGTGTAGGAACATCCTCAATGGCTGCTGTGTAGGAACATCTTCATGTGTAGGAACATCTTCATCGTCCAGGAAGGGTATAAAAGGGGGCCGCGCCGCCCTGAGAGTCACTAGATAGATAGGTAGAGATAGATAGATAGATAGATAGATAGATAGATAGATAGATAGATAGATAGATAGATAGATAGATAGACACAGCAGCCAATGAGACTGTTCCTACACAGCAGCCAATGAAGATGTTCCTACACAGCAGCCATTGAGGATGGTCCTACACAGCAGCCAATGAAAATGTTCCTACACAGCAGCCAGATTGTGACATCACAGGGATGCTCTGTGATGTCCCAATCTGGCTGCTGTTTAGGACCATTTTCATTGGCTGCTGTGTAGGAACATCCTCAATGGCTGCTGTGTAGGAACATCTTCATGTGCAGGAACATCTTCATCGTCCAGGAAGGGTATAAAAGGCGGCCGCGCCGCCCTGAGAGTCACTAGATAGATAGGTAGAGATAGAGACATATAGATAGATAGATAGATAGATAGATAGATAGATAGATAGATAGATAGATAGATAGATAGATAGATAGATAGATAGATGGATAGATAGATAGATAGATAGATAGATAGATAGATAGATAGATAGATAGATAGATAGATAGATAGATAGATAGATAGACACAGCAGCCAATGAGACTGTTCCTACACAGCAGCCAATGAAGATGTTCCTACACAGCAGCCATTGAGGATGTTCCTACACAGCAGCCAATGAAAATGTTCCTACACAGCAGCCAGATTGTGACATCACAGGGATGCTCTGTGATGTCACAATCTGGCTGCTGTGTAGGACCATTTTCATTGGCTGCTGTGTAGGAACATCCTCAATGGCTGCTGTGTAGGAACATCTTCATGTGCAGGAACATCTTCATCGTCCAGGAAGGGTATAAAAGGGGGCCGCGCCGCCCTGAGAGTCACTAGATAGATAGATAGAGATAGAGACATATAGATAGATAGATAGATAGATAGATAGATAGATAGATAGATAGATAGATAGATAGATAGATAGATAGATAGATAGATAGATAGACACAGCAGCCAATGAGACTGTTCCTACACAGCAGCCAATGAAGATGTTCCTACACAGCAGTCATTGAGGATGTTCCTACACAGCAGCCAATGAAAATGTTCCTACACAGCAGCCAGATTGTGACATCACAGGGATGCTCTGTGATGTCACAATCTGGCTGCTGTGTAGGACCATTTTCATTGGCTGCTGTGTAGGAACATCCTCAATGGCTGCTGTGTAGGAACATCTTCATGTGCAGGAACATCTTCATCGTCCAGGAAGGGTATAAAAGGCGGCCGCGCCGCCCTGAGAGTCACTAGATAGATAGGTAGAGATAGAGACATATAGATAGATAGATAGATAGATAGATAGATAGATAGATAGATAGATAGATAGATAGATAGATAGATAGATAGATAGATAGATAGATAGATAGACACAGCAGCCAATGAGACTGTTCCTACACAGCAGCCAATGAAGATGTTCCTACACAGCAGCCATTGAGGATGTTCCTACACAGCAGCCAATGAAAATGTTCCTACACAGCAGCCAGATTGTGACATCACAGGGATGCTCTGTGATGTCACAATCTGGCTGCTGTGTAGGACCATTTTCATTGGCTGCTGTGTAGGAACATCCTCAATGGCTGCTGTGTAGGAACATCTTCATGTGCAGGAACATCTTCATCGTCCAGGAAGGGTATAAAAGGGGGCCGCGCCGCCCTGAGAGTCACTAGATAGATAGATAGATAGAGATAGAGACATATAGATAGATAGATAGATAGATAGATAGATAGATAGATAGATAGATAGATAGATAGATAGATAGATAGATAGATAGATAGATAGATAGATAGATAGATAGACACAGCAGCCAATGAGACTGTTCCTACACAGCAGCCAATGAAGATGTTCCTACACAGCAGCCATTGAGGATGTTCCTACACAGCAGCCAATGAAAATGTTCCTACACAGCAGCCAGATTGTGACATCACAGGGATGCTATGTGATGTCACAATCTGGCTGCTGTGTAGGACCATTTTCATTGGCTGCTGTGTAGGAACATCCTCAATGGCTGCTGTGTAGGAACATCTTCATGTGTAGGAACATCTTCATCGTCCAGGAAGGGTATAAAAGGGGGCCGCGCCGCCCTGAGAGTCACTAGATAGATAGGTAGAGATAGAGACATATAGATAGATAGATAGATAGATAGATAGATAGATAGATAGATAGATAGATAGATAGATAGATAGATAGATAGATAGACACAGCAGCCAATGAGACTGTTCCTACACAGCAGCCAATGAAGATGTTCCTACACAGCAGCCATTGAGGATGTTCCTACACAGCAGCCAATGAAAATGGTCCTACACAGCAGCCAGATTGTGACATCACAGGGATGCTCTGTGATGTCACAATCTGGCTGCTGTGTAGGACCATTTTCATTGGCTGCTGTGTAGGAACATCCTCAATGGCTGCTGTGTAGGAACATCTTCATGTGCAGGAACATCTTCATCGTCCAGGAAGGGTATAAAAGGGGGCCGCGCCGCCCTGAGAGTCACTAGATAGATAGATAGATAGATAGAGATAGAGACATATAGATAGATAGATAGATAGATAGATAGATAGATAGATAGATAGATAGATAGATAGATAGATAGATAGATAGATAGATAGATAGATAGATAGACACAGCAGCCAATGAGACTGTTCCTACACAGCAGCCAATGAAGATGTTCCTACACAGCAGCCATTGAGGATGTTCCTACACAGCAGCCAATGAAAATGTTCCTACACAGCAGCCAGATTGTGACATCACAGGGATGCTCTGTGATGTCACAATCTGGCTGCTGTGTAGGACCATTTTCATTGGCTGCTGTGTAGGAACATCCTCAATGGCTGCTGTGTAGGAACATCTTCATGTGTAGGAACATCTTCATCGTCCAGGAAGGGTATAAAAGGGGGCCGCGCCGCCCTGAGAGTCACTAGATAGATAGGTAGAGATAGAGACATATAGATAGATAGATAGATAGATAGATAGATAGATAGATAGATAGATAGATAGATAGATAGATAGATAGATAGATAGATAGATAGATAGATAGATAGATAGATAGATAGACACAGCAGCCAATGAGACTGTTCCTACACAGCAGCCAATGAAGATGTTCCTACACAGCAGCCATTGAGGATGTTCCTACACAGCAGCCAATGAAAATGTTCCTACACAGCAGCCAGATTGTGACATCACAGGGATGCTCTGTGATGTCACAATCTGGCTGCTGTGTAGGACCATTTTCATTGGCTGCTGTGTAGGAACATCCTCAATGGCTGCTGTGTAGGAACATCTTCATGTGCAGGAACATCTTCATCGTCCAGGAAGGGTATAAAAGGGGGCCGCGCCGCCCTGAGAGTCACTAGATAGATAGATAGATAGAGATAGAGACATATAGATAGATAGATAGATAGATAGATAGATAGATAGATAGATAGATAGATAGATAGATAGATAGATAGATAGATAGATAGATAGATAGATAGATAGATAGATAGACACAGCAGCCAATGAGACTGTTCCAACACAGCAGCCAATGACGATGTTCCTACACAGCAGCCATTGAGGATGTTCCTACACAGCAGCCAATGAAAATGTTCCTACACAGCAGCCAGATTGTGACATCACAGGGATGCTCTGTGATGTCACAATCTGGCTGCTGTGTAGGAACATTTTCATTGGCTGCTGTGTAGGAACATCCTCAATGGCTGCTGTGTAGGAACATCTTCATGTGCAGGAACATCTTCATCGTCCAGGAAGGGTATAAAAGGGGGCCGCGCCGCCCTGAGAGTCACTAGATAGATAGGTAGAGATAGAGACATATAGATAGATAGATAGATAGATAGATAGATAGATAGATATATAGATATATAGATAGATAGATAGATAGATAGATAGACACAGCAGCCAATGAGACTGTTCCTACACAGCAGCCAATGAAGATGTTCCTACACAGCAGCCATTGAGGATGTTCCTACACAGCAGCCAATGAAAATGTTCCTACACAGCAGCCAGATTGTGACATCACAGGGATGCTCTGTGATGTCACAATCTGGCTGCTGTGTAGGACCATTTTCATTGGCTGCTGTGTAGGAACATCCTCAATGGCTGCTGTGTAGGAACATCTTCATGTGTAGGAACATCTTCATCGTCCAGGAAGGGTATAAAAGGGGGCCGCGCCGCCCTGAGAGTCACTAGATAGATAGGTAGAGATAGAGACATATAGATAGATAGATAGATAGATAGATAGATAGATAGATAGATAGATAGATAGATAGATAGATAGATAGATAGATAGATAGATAGACACAGCAGCCAATGAGACTGTTCCTACACAGCAGCCAATGAAGATGTTCCTACACAGCAGCCATTGAGGATGTTCCTACACAGCAGCCAATGAAAATGTTCCTACACAGCAGCCAGATTGTGACATCACAGGGATGCTCTGTGATGTCACAATCTGGCTGCTGTGTAGGACCATTTTCATTGGCTGCTGTGTAGGAACATCCTCAATGGCTGCTGTGTAGGAACATCTTCATGTGCAGGAACATCTTCATCGTCCAGGAAGGGTATAAAAGGCGGCCGCGCCGCCCTGAGAGTCACTAGATAGATAGGTAGAGATAGAGACATATAGATAGATAGATAGATAGATAGATAGATAGATAGATAGATAGACACAGCAGCCAATGAGACTGTTCCTACACAGCAGCCAATGAAGATGTTCCTACACAGCAGCCATTGAGGATGTTCCTACACAGCAGCCAATGAAAATGTTCCTACACAGCAGCCAGATTGTGACATCACAGGGATGCTCTGTGATGTCACAATCTGGCTGCTGTGTAGGACCATTTTCATTGGCTGCTGTGTAGGAACATCCTCAATGGCTGCTGTGTAGGAACATCTTCATGTGCAGGAACATCTTCATCGTCCAGGAAGGGTATAAAAGGGGGCCGCGCCGCCCTGAGAGTCACTAGATAGATAGATAGATAGATAGAGATAGAGACATATAGATAGATAGATAGATAGATAGATAGATAGATAGATAGATAGATAGATAGATAGATAGATAGATAGATAGACACAGCAGCCAATGAGACTGTTCCTACACAGCAGCCAATGAAGATGTTCCTACACAGCAGCCATTGAGGATGTTCCTACACAGCAGCCAATGAAAATGTTCCTACACAGCAGCCAGATTGTGACATCACAGGGATGCTCTGTGATGTCACAATCTGGCTGCTGTGTAGGACCATTTTCATTGGCTGCTGTGTAGGAACATCCTCAATGGCTGCTGTGTAGGAACATCTTCATGTGTAGGAACATCTTCATCGTCCAGGAAGGGTATAAAAGGGGGCCGCGCCGCCCTGAGAGTCACTAGATAGATAGGTAGAGATAGAGACATATAGATAGATAGATAGATAGATAGATAGATAGATAGATAGATAGATAGATAGATAGATAGATAGATAGATATATAGATAGATAGATAGACACAGCAGCCAATGAGACTGTTCCTACACAGCAGCCAATGAAGATGTTCCTACACAGCAGCCATTGAGGATGTTCCTACACAGCAGCCAATGAAAATGTTCCTACACAGCAGCCAGATTGTGACATCACAGGGATGCTCTGTGATGTCACAATCTGGCTGCTGTGTAGGACCATTTTCATTGGCTGCTGTGTAGGAACATCCTCAATGGCTGCTGTGTAGGAACATCTTCATGTGCAGGAACATCTTCATCGTCCAGGAAGGGTATAAAAGGCGGCCGCGCCGCCCTGAGAGTCACTAGATAGATAGGTAGAGATAGAGACATATAGATAGATAGATAGATAGATAGATAGATAGATAGATAGATAGATAGATAGATAGATAGACACAGCAGCCAATGAGACTGTTCCTACACAGCAGCCAATGAAGATGTTCCTACACAGCAGCCATTGAGGATGTTCCTACACAGCAGCCAATGAAAATGTTCCTACACAGCAGCCAGATTGTGACATCACAGGGATGCTCTGTGATGTCACAATCTGGCTGCTGTGTAGGACCATTTTCATTGGCTGCTGTGTAGGAACATCCTCAATGGCTGCTGTGTAGGAACATCTTCATGTGCAGGAACATCTTCATCGTCCAGGAAGGGTATAAAAGGGGGCCGCGCCGCCCTGAGAGTCACTAGATAGATAGATAGATAGATAGAGATAGAGATAGAGACATATAGATAGATAGATAGATAGATAGATAGATAGATAGATAGATAGATAGATAGATAGATAGATAGATAGATAGATAGATAGATAGATAGATAGATAGACACAGCAGCCAATGAGACTGTTCCTACACAGCAGCCAATGAAGATGTTCCTACACAGCAGCCATTGAGGATGTTCCTACACAGCAGCCAATGAAAATGTTCCTACACAGCAGCCAGATTGTGACATCACAGGGATGCTCTGTGATGTCACAATCTGGCTGCTGTGTAGAACCATTTTCATTGGCTGCTGTGTAGGAACATCCTCAATGGCTGCTGTGTAGGAACATCTTCATGTGTAGGAACATCTTCATCGTCCAGGAAGGGTATAAAAGGGGGCCGCGCCGCCCTGAGAATCACTAGATAGATAGGTAGAGATAGAGACATATAGATAGATAGATAGATAGATAGATAGATAGATAGATAGATAGATAGATAGATAGATAGATAGATAGACACAGCAGCCAATGAGACTGTTCCTACACAGCAGCCAATGAAGATGTTCCTACACAGCAGCCATTGAGGATGTTCCTACACAGCAGCCAATGAAAATGTTCCTACACAGCAGCCAGATTGTGACATCACAGGGATGCTCTGTGATGTCACAATCTGGCTGCTGTGTAGGACCATTTTCATTGGCTGCTGTGTAGGAACATCCTCAATGGCTGCTGTGTAGGAACATCTTCATGTGTAGGAACATCTTCATCGTCCAGGAAGGGTATAAAAGGGGGCCGCGCCGCCCTGAGAGTCACTAGATAGATAGGTAGAGATAGAGACATATAGATAGATAGATAGATAGATAGATAGATAGATAGATAGATAGATAGATAGATAGATAGATAGATAGATAGATAGATAGATATATAGATATATAGATAGATAGACACAGCAGCCAATGAGACTGTTCCTACACAGCAGCCAATGAAGATGTTCCTACACAGCAGCCATTGAGGATGTTCCTACACAGCAGCCAATGAAAATGTTCCTACACAGCAGCCAGATTGTGACATCACAGGGATGCTCTGTGATGTCACAATCTGGCTGCTGTGTAGGACCATTTTCATTGGCTGCTGTGTAGGAACATCCTCAATGGCTGCTGTGTAGGAACATCTTCATGTGCAGGAACATCTTCATCGTCCAGGAAGGGTATAAAAGGCGGCCGCGCCGCCCTGAGAGTCACTAGATAGATAGGTAGAGATAGAGACATATAGATAGATAGATAGATAGATAGATAGATAGATAGATAGATAGATAGATAGATAGATAGATAGATAGATAGATAGATAGATAGATAGATAGATAAATAGATAGATAGATAGATAGATAGATAGACACAGCAGCCAATGAGACTGTTCCTACACAGCAGCCAATGAAGATGTTCCTACACAGCAGCCATTGAGGATGTTCCTACACAGCAGCCAATGAAAATGTTCCTACACAGCAGCCAGATTGTGACATCACAGGGATGCTCTGTGATGTCACAATCTGGCTGCTGTGTAGGACCATTTTCATTGGCTGCTGTGTAGGAACATCCTCAATGGCTGCTGTGTAGGAACATCTTCATGTGCAGGAACATCTTCATCGTCCAGGAAGGGTATAAAAGGGGGCCGCGCCGCCCTGAGAGTCACTAGATAGATAGATAGATAGAGATAGAGACATATAGATAGATAGATAGATAGATAGATAGATAGATAGATAGATAGATAGATAGATAGATAGATAGATAGATAGATAGATAGATAGATAGATAGATAGATAGATAGATAGACACAGCAGCCAATGAGACTGTTCCTACACAGCAGCCAATGAAGATGTTCCTACACAGCAGCCATTGAGGATGTTCCTACACAGCAGCCAATGAAAATGTTCCTACACAGCAGCCAGATTGTGACATCACAGGGATGCTCTGTGATGTCACAATCTGGCTGCTGTGTAGGACCATTTTCATTGGCTGCTGTGTAGGAACATCCTCAATGGCTGCTGTGTAGGAACATCTTCATGTGTAGGAACATCTTCATCGTCCAGGAAGGGTATAAAAGGGGGCCGCGCCGCCCTGAGAGTCACTAGATAGATAGGTAGAGATAGAGACATATAGATAGATAGATAGATAGATAGATAGATAGATAGATAGATAGATAGATAGATAGATATATAGATAGATAGATAGACACAGCAGCCAATGAGACTGTTCCTACACAGCAGCCAATGAAGATGTTCCTACACAGCAGCCATTGAGGATGTTCCTACACAGCAGCCAATGAAAATGTTCCTACACAGCAGCCAGATTGTGACATCACAGGGATGCTCTGTGATGTCACAATCTGGCTGCTGTGTAGGACCATTTTCATTGGCTGCTGTGTAGGAACATCCTCAATGGCTGCTGTGTAGGAACATCTTCATGTGCAGGAACATCTTCATCGTCCAGGAAGGGTATAAAAGGCGGCCGCGCCGCCCTGAGAGTCACTAGATAGATAGGTAGAGATAGAGACATATAGATAGATAGATAGATAGATAGATAGATAGATAGATAGATAGATAGATAGATAGATAGACACAGCAGCCAATGAGACTGTTCCTACACAGCAGCCAATGAAGATGTTCCTACACAGCAGCCATTGAGGATGTTCCTACACAGCAGCCAATGAAAATGTTCCTACACAGCAGCCAGATTGTGACATCACAGGGATGCTCTGTGATGTCACAATCTGGCTGCTGTGTAGGACCATTTTCATTGGCTGCTGTGTAGGAACATCCTCAATGGCTGCTGTGTAGGAACATCTTCATGTGTAGGAACATCTTCATCGTCCAGGAAGGGTATAAAAGGGGGCCGCGCCGCCCTGAGAGTCACTAGATAGATAGGTAGAGATAGAGACATATAGATAGATAGATAGATAGATAGATAGATAGATAGATAGATAGATAGATAGATAGATAGATAGATAGATAGATAGATAGATAGATAGATAGATAGATAGATAGATAGACACAGCAGCCAATGAGACTGTTCCTACACAGCAGCCAATGAAGATGTTCCTACACAGCAGCCATTGAGGATGTTCCTACACAGCAGCCAATGAAAATGTTCCTACACAGCAGCCAGATTGTGACATCACAGGGATGCTCTGTGATGTCACAATCTGGCTGCTGTGTAGGACCATTTTCATTGGCTGCTGTGTAGGAACATCCTCAATGGCTGCTGTGTAGGAACATCTTCATGTGCAGGAACATCTTCATCGTCCAGGAAGGGTATAAAAGGCGGCCGCGCCGCCCTGAGAGTCACTAGATAGATAGGTAGAGATAGAGACATATAGATAGATAGATAGATAGATAGATAGATAGATAGATAGATAGATAGATAGATAGATAGATAAATAGATAGATAGATAGATAGACACAGCAGCCAATGAGACTGTTCCTACACAGCAGCCAATGAAGATGTTCCTACACAGCAGCCATTGAGGATGTTCCTACACAGCAGCCAATGAAAATGTTCCTACACAGCAGCCAGATTGTGACATCACAGGGATGCTCTGTGATGTCACAATCTGGCTGCTGTGTAGGACCATTTTCATTGGCTGCTGTGTAGGAACATCCTCAATGGCTGCTGTGTAGGAACATCTTCATGTGCAGGAACATCTTCATCGTCCAGGAAGGGTATAAAAGGGGGCCGCGCCGCCCTGAGAGTCACTAGATAGATAGATAGATAGAGATAGAGACATATAGATAGATAGATAGATAGATAGATAGATAGATAGATAGATAGATAGATAGATAGATAGATAGATAGATAGATAGATAGATAGATAGATAGACACAGCAGCCAATGAGACTGTTCCTACACAGCAGCCAATGAAGATGTTCCTACACAGCAGCCATTGAGGATGTTCCTACACAGCAGCCAATGAAAATGTTCCTACACAGCAGCCAGATTGTGACATCACAGGGATGCTCTGTGATGTCACAATCTGGCTGCTGTGTAGGACCATTTTCATTGGCTGCTGTGTAGGAACATCCTCAATGGCTGCTGTGTAGGAACATCTTCATGTGTAGGAACATCTTCATCGTCCAGGAAGGGTATAAAAGGGGGCCGCGCCGCCCTGAGAGTCACTAGATAGATAGGTAGAGATAAAGACATATAGATAGATAGATAGATAGATAGATAGATAGATATATAGATAGATAGATAGACACAGCAGCCAATGAGACTGTTCCTACACAGCAGCCAATGAAGATGTTCCTACACAGCAGCCATTGAGGATGTTCCTACACAGCAGCCAATGAAAATGTTCCTACACAGCAGCCAGATTGTGACATCACAGGGATGCTCTGTGATGTCACAATCTGGCTGCTGTGTAGGACCATTTTCATTGGCTGCTGTGTAGGAACATCCTCAATGGCTGCTGTGTAGGAACATCTTCATGTGCAGGAACATCTTCATCGTCCAGGAAGGGTATAAAAGTCGGCCGCGCCGCCCTGAGAGTCACTAGATAGATAGGTAGAGATAGAGACATATAGATAGATAGATAGATAGATAGATAGATAGATAGATAGATAGATAGATAGATAGATAGATAGATAGATAGATAGATAGACACAGCAGCCAATGAGACTGTTCCTACACAGCAGCCAATGAAGATGTTCCTACACAGCAGCCATTGAGGATGTTCCTACACAGCAGCCAATGAAAATGTTCCTACACAGCAGCCAGATTGTGACATCACAGGGATGCTCTGTGATGTCACAATCTGGCTGCTGTGTAGGACCATTTTCATTGGCTGCTGTGTAGGAACATCCTCAATGGCTGCTGTGTAGGAACATCTTCATGTGTAGGAACATCTTCATCGTCCAGGAAGGGTATAAAAGGGGGCCGCGCCGCCCTGAGAGTCACTAGATAGATAGGTAGAGATAGAGACATATAGATAGATAGATAGATAGATAGATAGATAGATAGATAGATAGATAGATAGATAGATAGATAGATAGATAGATAGATAGATAGATAGATAGATAGACACAGCAGCCAATGAGACTGTTCCTACACAGCAGCCAATGAAGATGTTCCTACACAGCAGCCATTGAGGATGTTCCTACACAGCAGCCAATGAAAATGTTCCTACACAGCAGCCAGATTGTGACATCACAGGGATGCTCTGTGATGTCACAATCTGGCTGCTGTGTAGGACCATTTTCATTGGCTGCTGTGTAGGAACATCCTCAATGGCTGCTGTGTAGGAACATCTTCATGTGTAGGAACATCTTCATCGTCCAGGAAGGGTATAAAAGGGGGCCGCGCCGCCCTGAGAGTCACTAGATAGATAGGTAGAGATAGAGACATATAGATAGATAGATAGATAGATAGATAGATAGATAGATAGATAGATAGATAGATAGATAGATAGATAGATAGATAGATAGATAGATAGATAGATAGATAGATAGATAGATAGATAGATAGATAGATAGATAGACACAGCAGCCAATGAGACTGTTCCTACACAGCAGCCAATGAAGATGTTCCTACACAGCAGCCATTGAGGATGTTCCTACACAGCAGCCAATGAAAATGTTCCTACACAGCAGCCAGATTGTGACATCACAGGGATGCTCTGTGATGTCACAATCTGGCTGCTGTGTAGGACCATTTTCATTGGCTGCTGTGTAGGAACATCCTCAATGGCTGCTGTGTAGGAACATCTTCATGTGCAGGAACATCTTCATCGTCCAGGAAGGGTATAAAAGGCGGCCGCGCCGCCCTGAGAGTCACTAGATAGATAGAGATAGAGACATATAGATAGATAGATAGATAGATAGATAGATAGATAGATAGATAGATAGATAGATAGATAGATAGATAGACACAGCAGCCAATGAGACTGTTCCTACACAGCAGCCAATGAAGATGTTCCTACACAGCAGCCATTGAGGATGTTCCTACACAGCAGCCAATGAAAATGTTCCTACACAGCAGCCAGATTGTGACATCACAGGGATGCTCTGTGATGTCACAATCTGGCTGCTGTGTAGGACCATTTTCATTGGCTGCTGTGTAGGAACATCCTCAATGGCTGCTGTGTAGGAACATCTTCATGTGTAGGAACATCTTCATCGTCCAGGAAGGGTATAAAAGGGGGCCGCGCCGCCCTGAGAGTCACTAGATAGATAGGTAGAGATAGAGACATATAGATAGATAGATAGATAGATAGATAGATAGATAGATAGATAGATAGATAGATAGATAGATAGATAGATAGATAGATAGATAGATAGATAGATAGATAGATAGATAGATAGATAGATAGATAGATAGATAGATAGATAGATAGACACAGCAGCCAATGAGACTGTTCCTACACAGCAGCCAATGAAGATGTTCCTACACAGCAGCCATTGAGGATGTTCCTACACAGCAGCCAATGAAAATGTTCCTACACAGCAGCCAGATTGTGACATCACAGGGATGCTCTGTGATGTCACAATCTGGCTGCTGTGTAGGACCATTTTCATTGGCTGCTGTGTAGGAACATCCTCAATGGCTGCTGTGTAGGAACATCTTCATGTGCAGGAACATCTTCATCGTCCAGGAAGGGTATAAAAGGCGGCCGCGCCGCCCTGAGAGTCACTAGATAGATAGGTAGAGATAGAGACATATAGACATATAGATAGATAGATAGATAGATAGATAGATAGATAGATAGATAGATAGATAGATAGATAGATAGATAGATAAATAGATAGATAGATAGATAGATAGATGACACAGCAGCCAATGAGACTGTTCCTACACAGCAGCCAATGAAGATGTTCCTACACAGCAGCCATTGAGGATGTTCCTACACAGCAGCCAATGAAAATGTTCCTACACAGCAGCCAGATTGTGACATCACAGGGATGCTCTGTGATGTCACAATCTGGCTGCTGTGTAGGACCATTTTCATTGGCTGCTGTGTAGGAACATCCTCAATGGCTGCTGTGTAGGAACATCTTCATGTGCAGGAACATCTTCATCGTCCAGGAAGGGTATAAAAGGGGGCCGCGCCGCCCTGAGAGTCACTAGATAGATAGATAGATAGAGATAGAGACATATAGATAGATAGATAGATAGATAGATAGATAGATAGATAGATAGATAGATAGATAGATAGATAGATAGATAGATAGATAGATAGATAGATAGATAGATAGATAGATAGATAGACACAGCAGCCAATGAGACTGTTCCTACACAGCAGCCAATGAAGATGTTCCTACACAGCAGCCATTGAGGATGTTCCTACACAGCAGCCAATGAAAATGTTCCTACACAGCAGCCAGATTGTGACATCACAGGGATGCTCTGTGATGTCACAATCTGGCTGCTGTGTAGGACCATTTTCATTGGCTGCTGTGTAGGAACATCCTCAATGGCTGCTGTGTAGGAACATCTTCATGTGCAGGAACATCTTCATCGTCCAGGAAGGGTATAAAAGGGGGCCGCGCCGCCCTGAGAGTCACTAGATAGATAGATAGATAGAGATAGAGACATATAGATAGATAGATAGATAGATAGATAGATAGATAGATAGATAGATAGATAGATAGATAGATAGATAGACACAGCAGCCAATGAGACTGTTCCTACACAGCAGCCAATGAAGATGTTCCTACACAGCAGCCATTGAGGATGTTCCTACACAGCAGCCAATGAAAATGTTCCTACACAGCAGCCAGATTGTGACATCACAGGGATGCTCTGTGATGTCACAATCTGGCTGCTGTGTAGGACCATTTTCATTGGCTGCTGTGTAGGAACATCCTCAATGGCTGCTGTGTAGGAACATCTTCATGTGTAGGAACATCTTCATCGTCCAGGAAGGGTATAAAAGGGGGCCGCGCCGCCCTGAGAGTCACTAGATAGATAGGTAGAGATAGAGACATATAGATAGATAGATAGATAGATAGATAGATAGATATATAGATAGATAGATAGACACAGCAGCCAATGAGACTGTTCCTACACAGCAGCCAATGAAGATGTTCCTACACAGCAGCCATTGAGGATGTTCCTACACAGCAGCCAATGAAAATGTTCCTACACAGCAGCCAGATTGTGACATCACAGGGATGCTCTGTGATGTCACAATCTGGCTGCTGTGTAGGACCATTTTCATTGGCTGCTGTGTAGGAACATCCTCAATGGCTGCTGTGTAGGAACATCTTCATGTGCAGGAACATCTTCATCGTCCAGGAAGGGTATAAAAGGGGGCCGCGCCGCCCTGAGAGTCACTAGATAGATAGATAGATAGAGATAGAGACATATAGATAGATAGATAGATAGATAGATAGATAGATAGATAGATAGATAGATAGATAGATAGATAGATAGATAGATAGATAGATAGACACAGCAGCCAATGAGACTGTTCCTACACAGCAGCCAATGAAGATGTTCCTACACAGCAGCCATTGAGGATGTTCCTACACAGCAGCCAATGAAAATGTTCCTACACAGCAGCCAGATTGTGACATCACAGGGATGCTCTGTGATGTCACAATCTGGCTGCTGTGTAGGACCATTTTCATTGGCTGCTGTGTAGGAACATCCTCAATGGCTGCTGTGTAGGAACATCTTCATGTGCAGGAACATCTTCATCGTCCAGGAAGGGTATAAAAGGGGGCCGCGCCGCCCTGAGAGTCACTAGATAGATAGATAGATAGAGATAGAGACATATAGATAGATAGATAGATAGATAGATAGATAGATAGATAGATAGATAGATAGATAGATAGATAGATAGATAGATAGATAGATAGATAGATAGATAGATAGACACAGCAGCCAATGAGACTGTTCCTACACAGCAGCCAATGAAGATGTTCCTACACAGCAGCCATTGAGGATGTTCCTACACAGCAGCCAATGAAAATGTTCCTACACAGCAGCCAGATTGTGACATCACAGGGATGCTCTGTGATGTCACAATCTGGCTGCTGTGTAGGACCATTTTCATTGGCTGCTGTGTAGGAACATCCTCAATGGCTGCTGTGTAGGAACATCTTCATGTGTAGGAACATCTTCATCGTCCAGGAAGGGTATAAAAGGGGGCCGCGCCGCCCTGAGAGTCACTAGATAGATAGGTAGAGATAGAGACATATAGATAGATAGATAGATAGATAGATAGATAGATAGATAGATAGATAGATAGATAGATAGATAGATAGATATATAGATAGATAGATAGACACAGCAGCCAATGAGACTGTTCCTACACAGCAGCCAATGAAGATGTTCCTACACAGCAGCCATTGAGGATGTTCCTACACAGCAGCCAATGAAAATGTTCCTACACAGCAGCCAGATTGTGACATCACAGGGATGCTCTGTGATGTCACAATCTGGCTGCTGTGTAGGACCATTTTCATTGGCTGCTGTGTAGGAACATCCTCAATGGCTGCTGTGTAGGAACATCTTCATGTGCAGGAACATCTTCATCGTCCAGGAAGGGTATAAAAGGCGGCCGCGCCGCCCTGAGAGTCACTAGATAGATAGGTAGAGATAGAGACATATAGACATATAGATAGATAGATAGATAGATAGATAGATAGATAGATAGATAGATAGATAGATAGATAGATAGATAGATAGATAGATAGATAGATAGATAGATAGATAGATAGATAGATAGACACAGCAGCCAATGAGACTGTTCCTACACAGCAGCCAATGAAGATGTTCCTACACAGCAGCCATTGAGGATGTTCCTACACAGCAGCCAATGAAAATGTTCCTACACAGCAGCCAGATTGTGACATCACAGGGATGCTCTGTGATGTCACAATCTGGCTGCTGTGTAGGACCATTTTCATTGGCTGCTGTGTAGGAACATCCTCAATGGCTGCTGTGTAGGAACATCTTCATGTGCAGGAACATCTTCATCGTCCAGGAAGGGTATAAAAGGCGGCCGCGCCGCCCTGAGAGTCACTAGATAGATAGGTAGAGATAGAGACATATAGATAGATAGATAGATAGATAGATAGATAGATAGATAAATAGATAGATAGATAGATAGATAGACACAGCAGCCAATGAGACTGTTCCTACACAGCAGCCAATGAAGATGTTCCTACACAGCAGCCATTGAGGATGTTCCTACACAGCAGCCAATGAAAATGTTCCTACACAGCAGCCAGATTGTGACATCACAGGGATGCTCTGTGATGTCACAATCTGGCTGCTGTGTAGGACCATTTTCATTGGCTGCTGTGTAGGAACATCCTCAATGGCTGCTGTGTAGGAACATCTTCATGTGCAGGAACATCTTCATCGTCCAGGAAGGGTATAAAAGGGGGCCGCGCCGCCCTGAGAGTCACTAGATAGATAGATAGATAGAGATAGAGACATATAGATAGATAGATAGATAGATAGATAGATAGATAGATAGATAGATAGATAGATAGATAGATAGATAGATAGATAGATAGATAGATAGATAGATAGATAGATAGATAGATAGATAGATAGATAGATAGACACAGCAGCCAATGAGACTGTTCCTACACAGCAGCCAATGAAGATGTTCCTACACAGCAGCCATTGAGGATGTTCCTACACAGCAGCCAATGAAAATGTTCCTACACAGCAGCCAGATTGTGACATCACAGGGATGCTCTGTGATGTCACAATCTGGCTGCTGTGTAGGACCATTTTCATTGGCTGCTGTGTAGGAACATCCTCAATGGCTGCTGTGTAGGAACATCTTCATGTGTAGGAACATCTTCATCGTCCAGGAAGGGTATAAAAGGGGGCCGCGCCGCCCTGAGAGTCACTAGATAGATAGGTAGAGATAGAGACATATAGATAGATAGATAGATAGATAGATAGATATATAGATAGATAGATAGACACAGCAGCCAATGAGACTGTTCCTACACAGCAGCCAATGAAGATGTTCCTACACAGCAGCCATTGAGGATGTTCCTACACAGCAGCCAATGAAAATGTTCCTACACAGCAGCCAGATTGTGACATCACAGGGATGCTCTGTGATGTCACAATCTGGCTGCTGTGTAGGACCATTTTCATTGGCTGCTGTGTAGGAACATCCTCAATGGCTGCTGTGTAGGAACATCTTCATGTGCAGGAACATCTTCATCGTCCAGGAAGGGTATAAAAGGCGGCCGCGCCGCCCTGAGAGTCACTAGATAGATAGGTAGAGATAGAGACATATAGATAGATAGATAGATAGATAGATAGATAGATAGATAGATAGATAGATAGATAGATAGATAGACACAGCAGCCAATGAGACTGTTCCTACACAGCAGCCAATGAAGATGTTCCTACACAGCAGCCATTGAGGATGTTCCTACACAGCAGCCAATGAAAATGTTCCTACACAGCAGCCAGATTGTGACATCACAGGGATGCTCTGTGATGTCACAATCTGGCTGCTGTGTAGGACCATTTTCATTGGCTGCTGTGTAGGAACATCCTCAATGGCTGCTGTGTAGGAACATATTCATGTGTAGGAACATCTTCATCGTCCAGGAAGGGTATAAAAGGGGGCCGCGCCGCCCTGAGAGTCACTAGATAGATAGGTAGAGATAGAGACATATAGATAGATAGATAGATAGATAGATAGATAGATAGATAGATAGATAGATAGATAGATAGATAGATAGACACAGCAGCCAATGAGACTGTTCCTACACAGCAGCCAATGAAGATGTTCCTACACAGCAGCCATTGAGGATGTTCCTACACAGCAGCCAATGAAAATGGTCCTACACAGCAGCCAGATTGTGACATCACAGGGATGCTCTGTGATGTCACAATCTGGCTGCTGTGTAGGACCATTTTCATTGGCTGCTGTGTAGGAACATCCTCAATGGCTGCTGTGTAGGAACATCTTCATGTGTAGGAACATCTTCATCGTCCAGGAAGGGTATAAAAGGGGGCCGCGCCGCCCTGAGAGTCACTAGATAGATAGGTAGAGATAGAGACATATAGATAGATAGATAGATAGATAGATAGATAGATAGATAGATAGATAGATAGATAGATAGATAGATAGATAGATAGATAGATAGATAGATAGATAGATAGATAGATAGACACAGCAGCCAATGAGACTGTTCCTACACAGCAGCCAATGAAGATGTTCCTACACAGCAGCCATTGAGGATGTTCCTACACAGCAGCCAATGAAAATGTTCCTACACAGCAGCCAGATTGTGACATCACAGGGATGCTCTGTGATGTCACAATCTGGCTGCTGTGTAGGACCATTTTCATTGGCTGCTGTGTAGGAACATCCTCAATGGCTGCTGTGTAGGAACATCTTCATGTGCAGGAACATCTTCATCGTCCAGGAAGGGTATAAAAGGCGGCCGCGCCGCCCTGAGAGTCACTAGATAGATAGAGATAGAGACATATAGATAGATAGATAGATAGATAGATAGATAGATAGATAGATAGACACAGCAGCCAATGAGACTGTTCCTACACAGCAGCCAATGAAGATGTTCCTACACAGCAGCCATTGAGGATGTTCCTACACAGCAGCCAATGAAAATGTTCCTACACAGCAGCCAGATTGTGACATCACAGGGATGCTCTGTGATGTCACAATCTGGCTGCTGTGTAGGACCATTTTCATTGGCTGCTGTGTAGGAACATCCTCAATGGCTGCTGTGTAGGAACATCTTCATGTGTAGGAACATCTTCATCGTCCAGGAAGGGTATAAAAGGGGGCCGCGCCGCCCTGAGAGTCACTAGATAGATAGGTAGAGATAGAGACATATAGATAGATAGATAGATAGATAGATAGATAGATAGATAGATAGATAGATAGATAGATAGATAGATAGATAGATAGATAGATAGACACAGCAGCCAATGAGACTGTTCCTACACAGCAGCCAATGAAGATGTTCCTACACAGCAGCCATTGAGGATGTTCCTACACAGCAGCCAATGAAAATGTTCCTACACAGCAGCCAGATTGTGACATCACAGGGATGCTCTGTGATGTCACAATCTGGCTGCTGTGTAGGACCATTTTCATTGGCTGCTGTGTAGGAACATCCTCAATGGCTGCTGTGTAGGAACATCTTCATGTGCAGGAACATCTTCATCGTCCAGGAAGGGTATAAAAGGCGGCCGCGCCGCCCTGAGAGTCACTAGATAGATAGGTAGAGATAGAGACATATAGACATATAGATAGATAGATAGATAGATAGATAGATAGATAGATAGATAGATAGATAGATAGATAGATAGATAGATAGATAGATAGATAGATAAATAGATAGATAGATAGATAGATAGATAGACACAGCAGCCAATGAGACTGTTCCTACACAGCAGCCAATGAAGATGTTCCTACACAGCAGCCATTGAGGATGTTCCTACACAGCAGCCAATGAAAATGTTCCTACACAGCAGCCAGATTGTGACATCACAGGGATGCTCTGTGATGTCACAATCTGGCTGCTGTGTAGGACCATTTTCATTGGCTGCTGTGTAGGAACATCCTCAATGGCTGCTGTGTAGGAACATCTTCATGTGCAGGAACATCTTCATCGTCCAGGAAGGGTATAAAAGGGGGCCGCGCCGCCCTGAGAGTCACTAGATAGATAGATAGATAGAGATAGAGACATATAGATAGATAGATAGATAGATAGATAGATAGATAGATAGATAGATAGATAGATAGATAGATAGATAGATAGATAGATAGATAGATAGACACAGCAGCCAATGAGACTGTTCCTACACAGCAGCCAATGAAGATGTTCCTACACAGCAGCCATTGAGGATGTTCCTACACAGCAGCCAATGAAAATGTTCCTACACAGCAGCCAGATTGTGACATCACAGGGATGCTCTGTGATGTCACAATCTGGCTGCTGTGTAGGACCATTTTCATTGGCTGCTGTGTAGGAACATCCTCAATGGCTGCTGTGTAGGAACATCTTCATGTGCAGGAACATCTTCATCGTCCAGGAAGGGTATAAAAGGGGGCCGCGCCGCCCTGAGAGTCACTAGATAGATAGATAGATAGAGATAGAGACATATAGATAGATAGATAGATAGATAGATAGATAGATAGATAGATAGATAGATAGATAGATAGATAGATAGATAGACACAGCAGCCAATGAGACTGTTCCTACACAGCAGCCAATGAAGATGTTCCTACACAGCAGCCATTGAGGATGTTCCTACACAGCAGCCAATGAAAATGTTCCTACACAGCAGCCAGATTGTGACATCACAGGGATGCTCTGTGATGTCACAATCTGGCTGCTGTGTAGGACCATTTTCATTGGCTGCTGTGTAGGAACATCCTCAATGGCTGCTGTGTAGGAACATCTTCATGTGTAGGAACATCTTCATCGTCCAGGAAGGGTATAAAAGGGGGCCGCGCCGCCCTGAGAGTCACTAGATAGATAGGTAGAGATAGAGACATATAGATAGATAGATAGATAGATAGATAGATAGATAGATAGATAGATAGATAGATAGATATATAGATAGATAGATAGACACAGCAGCCAATGAGACTGTTCCTACACAGCAGCCAATGAAGATGTTCCTACACAGCAGCCATTGAGGATGTTCCTACACAGCAGCCAATGAAAATGTTCCTACACAGCAGCCAGATTGTGACATCACAGGGATGCTCTGTGATGTCACAATCTGGCTGCTGTGTAGGACCATTTTCATTGGCTGCTGTGTAGGAACATCCTCAATGGCTGCTGTGTAGGAACATCTTCATGTGCAGGAACATCTTCATCGTCCAGGAAGGGTATAAAAGGGGGCCGCGCCGCCCTGAGAGTCACTAGATAGATAGATAGATAGAGATAGAGACATATAGATAGATAGATAGATAGATAGATAGATAGATAGATAGATAGATAGATAGATAGATAGATAGATAGATAGATAGATAGATAGATAGACACAGCAGCCAATGAGACTGTTCCTACACAGCAGCCAATGAAGATGTTCCTACACAGCAGCCATTGAGGATGTTCCTACACAGCAGCCAATGAAAATGTTCCTACACAGCAGCCAGATTGTGACATCACAGGGATGCTCTGTGATGTCACAATCTGGCTGCTGTGTAGGACCATTTTCATTGGCTGCTGTGTAGGAACATCCTCAATGGCTGCTGTGTAGGAACATCTTCATGTGCAGGAACATCTTCATCGTCCAGGAAGGGTATAAAAGGGGGCCGCGCCGCCCTGAGAGTCACTAGATAGATAGATAGATAGAGATAGAGACATATAGATAGATAGATAGATAGATAGATAGATAGATAGATAGATAGATAGATAGATAGATAGATAGATAGATAGATAGATAGATAGATAGATAGATAGATAGATAGATAGATAGATAGATAGACACAGCAGCCAATGAGACTGTTCCTACACAGCAGCCAATGAAGATGTTCCTACACAGCAGCCATTGAGGATGTTCCTACACAGCAGCCAATGAA
The DNA here is from genome assembly GCF_949987555.1 of Borostomias antarcticus. Taxonomy (NCBI): domain Eukaryota; kingdom Metazoa; phylum Chordata; class Actinopteri; order Stomiiformes; family Stomiidae; genus Borostomias; species Borostomias antarcticus. The sequence continues at coordinate 147,527 of NW_028176267.1, forward strand.
AATGTTCCTACACAGCAGCCAGATTGTGACATCACAGGGATGCTCTGTGATGTCACAATCTGGCTGCTGTGTAGGACCATTTTCATTGGCTGCTGTGTAGGAACATCCTCAATGGCTGCTGTGTAGGAACATCTTCATGTGTAGGAACATCTTCATCGTCCAGGAAGGGTATAAAAGGGGGCCGCGCCGCCCTGAGAGTCACTAGATAGATAGGTAGAGATAGAGACATATAGATAGATAGATAGATAGATAGATAGATAGATAGATAGATAGATAGATAGATAGATAGATAGATATATAGATAGATAGATAGACACAGCAGCCAATGAGACTGTTCCTACACAGCAGCCAATGAAGATGTTCCTACACAGCAGCCATTGAGGATGTTCCTACACAGCAGCCAATGAAAATGTTCCTACACAGCAGCCAGATTGTGACATCACAGGGATGCTCTGTGATGTCACAATCTGGCTGCTGTGTAGGACCATTTTCATTGGCTGCTGTGTAGGAACATCCTCAATGGCTGCTGTGTAGGAACATCTTCATGTGCAGGAACATCTTCATCGTCCAGGAAGGGTATAAAAGGCGGCCGCGCCGCCCTGAGAGTCACTAGATAGATAGGTAGAGATAGAGACATATAGATAGATAGATAGATAGATAGATAGATAGATAGATAGATAGATAGATAGATAGATAGATAGATAGATAGATAGATAGACACAGCAGCCAATGAGACTGTTCCTACACAGCAGCCAATGAAGATGTTCCTACACAGCAGCCATTGAGGATGTTCCTACACAGCAGCCAATGAAAATGTTCCTACACAGCAGCCAGATTGTGACATCACAGGGATGCTCTGTGATGTCACAATCTGGCTGCTGTGTAGGACCATTTTCATTGGCTGCTGTGTAGGAACATCCTCAATGGCTGCTGTGTAGGAACATCTTCATGTGTAGGAACATCTTCATCGTCCAGGAAGGGTATAAAAGGGGGCCGCGCCGCCCTGAGAGTCACTAGATAGATAGGTAGAGATAGAGACATATAGATAGATAGATAGATAGATAGATAGATAGATAGATAGATAGATAGATAGATAGATAGATAGATAGATAGATAGATAGATAGATAGATAGATAGACACAGCAGCCAATGAGACTGTTCCTACACAGCAGCCAATGAAGATGTTCCTACACAGCAGCCATTGAGGATGTTCCTACACAGCAGCCAATGAAAATGTTCCTACACAGCAGCCAGATTGTGACATCACAGGGATGCTCTGTGATGTCACAATCTGGCTGCTGTGTAGGACCATTTTCATTGGCTGCTGTGTAGGAACATCCTCAATGGCTGCTGTGTAGGAACATCTTCATGTGTAGGAACATCTTCATCGTCCAGGAAGGGTATAAAAGGGGGCCGCGCCGCCCTGAGAGTCACTAGATAGATAGGTAGAGATAGAGACATATAGATAGATAGATAGATAGATAGATAGATAGATAGATAGATAGATAGATAGATAGATAGATAGATAGATAGATAGATAGATAGATAGATAGATAGATAGATAGATAGATAGATAGACACAGCAGCCAATGAGACTGTTCCTACACAGCAGCCAATGAAGATGTTCCTACACAGCAGCCATTGAGGATGTTCCTACACAGCAGCCAATGAAAATGTTCCTACACAGCAGCCAGATTGTGACATCACAGGGATGCTCTGTGATGTCACAATCTGGCTGCTGTGTAGGAACATTTTCATTGGCTGCTGTGTAGGAACATCCTCAATGGCTGCTGTGTAGGAACATCTTCATGTGCAGGAACATCTTCATCGTCCAGGAAGGGTATAAAAGGTGGCCGCGCCGCCCTGAGAGTCACTAGATAGATAGAGATAGAGACATATAGATAGATAGATAGATAGATAGATAGATAGATAGATAGATAGATAGATAGATAGATAGATAGATAGACACAGCAGCCAATGAGACTGTTCCTACACAGCAGCCAATGAAGATGTTCCTACACAGCAGCCATTGAGGATGTTCCTACACAGCAGCCAATGAAAATGTTCCTACACAGCAGCCAGATTGTGACATCACAGGGATGCTCTGAGATGTCACAATCTGGCTGCTGTGTAGGACCATTTTCATTGGCTGCTGTGTAGGAACATCCTCAATGGCTGCTGTGTAGGAACATCTTCATGTGTAGGAACATCTTCATCGTCCAGGAAGGGTATAAAAGGGGGCCGCGCCGCCCTGAGAGTCACTAGATAGATAGGTAGAGATAGAGACATATAGATAGATAGATAGATAGATAGATAGATAGATAGATAGATAGATAGATAGATAGATAGATAGATAGATAGATAGATAGATAGATAGATAGATAGATAGATAGATAGACACAGCAGCCAATGAGACTGTTCCTACACAGCAGCCAATGAAGATGTTCCTACACAGCAGCCATTGAGGATGTTCCTACACAGCAGCCAATGAAAATGTTCCTACACATCAGCCAGATTGTGACATCACAGGGATGCTCTGTGATGTCACAATCTGGCTGCTGTGTAGGACCATTTTCATTGGCTGCTGTGTAGGAACATCCTCAATGGCTGCTGTGTAGGAACATCTTCATGTGCAGGAACATCTTCATCGTCCAGGAAGGGTATAAAAGGCGGCCGCGCCGCCCTGAGAGTCACTAGATAGATAGGTAGAGATAGAGACATATAGATAGATAGATAGATAGATAGATAGATAGATAGATAGATAGATAGATAGATAGATAGATAGATAGATAGATAGATAGATAGATAGATAAATAGATAGATAGATAGATAGATAGATAGACACAGCAGCCAATGAGACTGTTCCTACACAGCAGCCAATGAAGATGTTCCTACACAGCAGCCATTGAGGATGTTCCTACACAGCAGCCAATGAAAATGTTCCTACACAGCAGCCAGATTGTGACATCACAGGGATGCTCTGTGATGTCACAATCTGGCTGCTGTGTAGGACCATTTTCATTGGCTGCTGTGTAGGAACATCCTCAATGGCTGCTGTGTAGGAACATCTTCATGTGCAGGAACATCTTCATCGTCCAGGAAGGGTATAAAAGGGGGCCGCGCCGCCCTGAGAGTCACTAGATAGATAGATAGATAGAGATAGAGACATATAGATAGATAGATAGATAGATAGATAGATAGATAGATAGATAGATAGATAGATAGATAGATAGATAGATAGATAGATAGATAGATAGATAGATAGATAGATAGATAGATAGATAGATAGATAGATAGACACAGCAGCCAATGAGACTGTTCCTACACAGCAGCCAATGAAGATGTTCCTACACAGCAGCCATTGAGGATGTTCCTACACAGCAGCCAATGAAAATGTTCCTACACAGCAGCCAGATTGTGACATCACAGGGATGCTCTGTGATGTCACAATCTGGCTGCTGTGTAGGACCATTTTCATTGGCTGCTGTGTAGGAACATCCTCAATGGCTGCTGTGTAGGAACATCTTCATGTGTAGGAACATCTTCATCGTCCAGGAAGGGTATAAAAGGGGGCCGCGCCGCCCTGAGAGTCACTAGATAGATAGGTAGAGATAGAGACATATAGATAGATAGATAGATAGATAGATAGATAGATAGATAGATAGATAGATAGATAGATAGATAGATAGATAGATAGATAGATAGACACAGCAGCCAATGAGACTGTTCCTACACAGCAGCCAATGAAGATGTTCCTACACAGCAGCCATTGAGGATGTTCCTACACAGCAGCCAATGAAAATGTTCCTACACAGCAGCCAGATTGTGACATCACAGGGATGCTCTGTGATGTCACAATCTGGCTGCTGTGTAGGACCATTTTCATTGGCTGCTGTGTAGGAACATCCTCAATGGCTGCTGTGTAGGAACATCTTCATGTGCAGGAACATCTTCATCGTCCAGGAAGGGTATAAAAGGCGGCCGCGCCGCCCTGAGAGTCACTAGATAGATAGGTAGAGATAGAGACATATAGATAGATAGATAGATAGATAGATAGATAGATAGATAGATAGATAGATAGATAGATAGATAGATAGATAGACACAGCAGCCAATGAGACTGTTCCTACACAGCAGCCAATGAAGATGTTCCTACACAGCAGCCATTGAGGATGTTCCTACACAGCAGCCAATGAAAATGTTCCTACACAGCAGCCAGATTGTGACATCACAGGGATGCTCTGTGATGTCACAATCTGGCTGCTGTGTAGGACCATTTTCATTGGCTGCTGTGTAGGAACATCCTCAATGGCTGCTGTGTAGGAACATCTTCATGTGTAGGAACATCTTCATCGTCCAGGAAGGGTATAAAAGGGGGCCGCGCCGCCCTGAGAGTCACTAGATAGATAGGTAGAGATAGAGACATATAGATAGATAGATAGATAGATAGATAGATAGATAGATAGATAGATAGATAGATAGATAGATAGATAGATAGATAGATAGATAGATAGATAGATAGATAGACACAGCAGCCAATGAGACTGTTCCTACACAGCAGCCAATGAAGATGTTCCTACACAGCAGCCATTGAGGATGTTCCTACACAGCAGCCAATGAAAATGTTCCTACACAGCAGCCAGATTGTGACATCACAGGGATGCTCTGTGATGTCACAATCTGGCTGCTGTGTAGGACCATTTTCATTGGCTGCTGTGTAGGAACATCCTCAATGGCTGCTGTGTAGGAACATCTTCATGTGCAGGAACATCTTCATCGTCCAGGAAGGGTATAAAAGGCGGCCGCGCCGCCCTGAGAGTCACTAGATAGATAGGTAGAGATAGAGACATATAGATAGATAGATAGATAGATAGATAGATAGATAGATAGATAGATAGATAGATAGATAGATAGACACAGCAGCCAATGAGACTGTTCCTACACAGCAGCCAATGAAGATGTTCCTACACAGCAGCCATTGAGGATGTTCCTACACAGCAGCCAATGAAAATGTTCCTACACAGCAGCCAGATTGTGACATCACAGGGATGCTCTGTGATGTCACAATCTGGCTGCTGTGTAGGACCATTTTCATTGGCTGCTGTGTAGGAACATCCTCAATGGCTGCTGTGTAGGAACATCTCCATGTGCAGGAACATCTTCATCGTCCAGGAAGGGTATAAAAGGGGGCCGCGCCGCCCTGAGAGTCACTAGATAGATAGGTAGAGATAGAGACATATAGATAGATAGATAGATAGATAGATAGATAGATAGATAGATAGATAGATAGATAGATAGATAGATAGATAGATAGATAGATAGATAGATAGATAGACACAGCAGCCAATGAGACTGTTCCTACACAGCAGCCAATGAAGATGTTCCTACACAGCAGCCATTGAGGATGTTCCTACACAGCAGCCAATGAAAATGTTCCTACACAGCAGCCAGATTGTGACATCACAGGGATGCTCTGTGATGTCACAATCTGGCTGCTGTGTAGGAACATTTTCATTGGCTGCTGTGTAGGAACATCCTCAATGGCTGCTGTGTAGGAACATCTCCATGTGCAGGAACATCTTCATCGTCCAGGAAGGGTATAAAAGGGGGCCGCGCCGCCCTGAGAGTCACTAGATAGATAGGTAGAGATAGAGACATATAGATAGATAGATAGATAGATAGATAGATAGATAGATAGATAGATAGATAGATAGATAGATAGATAGATAGATAGACACAGCAGCCAATGAGACTGTTCCTACACAGCAGCCAATGAAGATGTTCCTACACAGCAGCCATTGAGGATGTTCCTACACAGCAGCCAATGAAAATGTTCCTACACAGCAGCCAGATTGTGACATCACAGGGATGCTCTGTGATGTCACAATCTGGCTGCTGTGTAGGACCATTTTCATTGGCTGCTGTGTAGGAACATCCTCAATGGCTGCTGTGTAGGAACATCTTCATGTGCAGGAACATCTTCATCGTCCAGGAAGGGTATAAAAGGGGGCCGCGCCGCCCTGAGAGTCACTAGATAGATAGAGATAGAGACATATAGATAGATAGATAGATAGATAGATAGATAGATAGATAGATAGATAGATAGATAGATAGATAGATAGATAGATAGATAGATAGATAGACAGATAGATAGATAGATAGATAGACACAGCAGCCAATGAGACTGTTCCTACACAGCAGCCAATGAAGATGTTCCTACACAGCAGCCATTGAGGATGTTCCTACACAGCAGCCAATGAAAATGTTCCTACACAGCAGCCAGATTGTGACATCACAGGGATGCTCTGTGATGTCACAATCTGGCTGCTGTGTAGGACCATTTTCATTGGCTGCTGTGTAGGAACATCCTCAATGGCTGATGTGTAGGAACATCTTCATGTGCAGGAACATCTTCATCGTCCAGGAAGGGTATAAAAGGGGGCCGCGCCGCCCTGAGAGTCACTAGATAGATAGAGATAGAGACATATAGATAGATAGATAGATAGATAGATAGATAGATAGATAGATAGATAGATAGATAGATAGATAGATAGATAGATAGATAGATAGATAGATAGATAGACACAGCAGCCAATGAGACTGTTCCTACACAGCAGCCAATGAAGATGTTCCTACACAGCAGCCATTGAGGATGTTCCTACACAGCAGCCAATGAAAATGTTCCTACACAGCAGCCAGATTGTGACATCACAGGGATGCTCTGTGATGTCACAATCTGGCTGCTGTGTAGGACCATTTTCATTGGCTGCTGTGTAGGAACATCCTCAATGGCTGCTGTGTAGGAACATCTCCATGTGCAGGAACATCTTCATCGTCCAGGAAGGGTATAAAAGGGGGCCGCGCCGCCCTGAGAGTCACTAGATAGATAGGTAGAGATAGAGACATATAGATAGATAGATAGATAGATAGATAGATAGATAGATAGATAGATAGATAGATAGATAGATAGACACAGCAGCCAATGAGACTGTTCCTACACAGCAGCCAATGAAGATGTTCCTACACAGCAGCCATTGAGGATGTTCCTACACAGCAGCCAATGAAAATGTTCCTACACAGCAGCCAGATTGTGACATCACAGGGATGCTCTGTGATGTCACAATCTGGCTGCTGTGTAGGACCATTTTCATTGGCTGCTGTGTAGGAACATCCTCAATGGCTGCTGTGTAGGAACATCTTCATGTGCAGGAACATCTTCATCGTCCAGGAAGGGTATAAAAGGGGGCCGCGCCGCCCTGAGAGTCACTAGATAGATAGAGATAGAGACATATAGATAGATAGATAGATAGATAGATAGATAGATAGATAGATAGATAGATAGATAGATAGACAGATAGATAGATAGATAGACACAGCAGCCAATGAGACTGTTCCTACACAGCAGCCAATGAAGATGTTCCTACACAGCAGCCATTGAGGATGTTCCTACACAGCAGCCAATGAAAATGTTCCTACACAGCAGCCAGATTGTGACATCACAGGGATGCTCTGTGATGTCACAATCTGGCTGCTGTGTAGGACCATTTTCATTGGCTGCTGTGTAGGAACATCCTCAATGGCTGCTGTGTAGGAACATCTTCATGTGCAGGAACATCTTCATCGTCCAGGAAGGGTATAAAAGGGGGCCGCGCCGCCCTGAGAGTCACTAGATAGATAGAGATAGAGACATATAGATAGATAGATAGATAGATAGATAGATAGATAGATAGATAGATAGATAGATAGATAGATAGATAGATAGATAGATAGATAGATAGATAGATAGATAGATAGATAGATAGACACAGCAGCCAATGAGACTGTTCCTACACAGCAGCCAATGAAGATATTCCTACACAGCAGCCATTGAGGATGTTCCTACACAGCAGCCAATGAAAATGTTCCTACACAGCAGCCAGATTGTGACATCACAGGGATGCTCTGTGATGTCACAATCTGGCTGCTGTGTAGGACCATTTTAATTGGCTGCTGTGTAGGAACATCCTCAATGGCTGCTGTGTAGGAACATCTTCATGTGCAGGAACATCTTCATCGTCCAGGAAGGGTATAAAAGGGGGCCGCGCCGCCCTGAGAGTCACTAGATAGATAGGTAGAGATAGAGACATATAGATAGATAGATAGATAGATAGATAGATAGATAGATAGATAGATAGATAGATAGATAGATAGATAGATAGATAGATAGATAGATAGATAGATAGATAGATAGATAGACACAGCAGCCAATGAGACTGTTCCTACACAGCAGCCAATGAAGATGTTCCTACACAGCAGCCATTGAGGATGTTACTACACAGCAGCCAATGAAAATGTTCCTCACAGCAGCCAGATTGTGACATCACAGGGATGCTCTGTGATGTCACAATCTGGCTGCTGTGTAGGACCATTTTCATTGGCTGCTGTGTAGGAACATCCTCAATGGCTGCTGTGTAGGAACATCTTCATGTGCAGGAACATCTTCATCGTCCAGGAAGGGTATAAAAGGGGGCCGCGCCGCCCTGAGAGTCACTAGATAGATAGGTAGAGATAGAGACATATAGATAGATAGATAGATAGATAGATAGATAGATAGATAGATAGATAGATAGATAGATAGATAGATAGATAGATAGATAGATAGATAGATAGATAGATAGATAGATAGATAGATAGACACAGCAGCCAATGAGACTGTTCCTACACAGCAGCCAATGAAGATATTCCTACACAGCAGCCATTGAGGATGTTCCTACACAGCAGCCAATGAAAATGTTCCTACACAGCAGCCAGATTGTGACATCACAGGGATGCTCTGTGATGTCACAATCTGGCTGCTGTGTAGGACCATTTTAATTGGCTGCTGTGTAGGAACATCCTCAATGGCTGCTGTGTAGGAACATCTTCATGTGCAGGAACATCTTCATCGTCCAGGAAGGGTATAAAAGGGGGCCGCGCCGCCCTGAGAGTCACTAGATAGATAGGTAGAGATAGAGACATATAGATAGATAGATAGATAGATAGATAGATAGATAGATAGATAGATAGATAGATAGATAGATAGATAGATAGACACAGCAGCCAATGAGACTGTTCCTACACAGCAGCCAATGAAGATGTTCCTACACAGCAGCCATTGAGGATGTTACTACACAGCAGCCAATGAAAATGTTCCTACACAGCAGCCAGATTGTGACATCACAGGGATGCTCTGTGATGTCACAATCTGGCTGCTGTGTAGGACCATTTTCATTGGCTGCTGTGTAGGAACATCCTCAATGGCTGCTGTGTAGGAACATCTTCATGTGCAGGAACATCTTCATCGTCCAGGAAGGGTATAAAAGGGGGCCGCGCCGCCCTGAGAGTCACTAGATAGATAGGTAGAGATAGAGACATATAGATAGATAGATAGATAGATAGATAGATAGATAGATAGATAGATAGATAGATAGATAGATAGATAGATAGATAGATAGATAGATAGATAGATAGATAGATAGATAGACACAGCAGCCAATGAGACTGTTCCTACACAGCAGCCAATGAAGATGTTCCTACACAGCAGCCATTGAGGATGTTCCTACACAGCAGCCAATGAAAATGTTCCTACACAGCAGCCAGATTGTGACATCACAGGGATGCTCTGTGATGTCACAATCTGGCTGCTGTGTAGGACCATTTTCATTGGCTGCTGTGTAGGAACATCCTCAATGGCTGCTGTGTAGGAACATCTTCATGTGCAGGAACATCTTCATCGTCCAGGAAGGGTATAAAAGGGGGCCGCGCCGCCCTGAGAGTCACTAGATAGATAGGTAGAGATAGAGACATATAGATAGATATATAGATAGATAGATAGATAGATAGATAGATAGATAGATAGATAGATAGATAGATAGACACAGCAGCCAATGAGACTGTTCCTACACAGCAGCCAATGAAGATGTTCCTACACAGCAGCCATTGAGGATGTTCCTACACAGCAGCCAATGAAAATGTTCCTACACAGCAGCCAGATTGTGACATCACAGGGATGCTCTGTGATGTCACAATCTGGCTGCTGTGTAGGACCATTTTCATTGGCTGCTGTGTAGGAACATCCTCAATGGCTGCTGTGTAGGAACATCTTCATGTGCAGGAACATCTTCATCGTCCAGGAAGGGTATAAAAGGGGGCCGCGCCGCCCTGAGAGTCACTAGATAGATAGGTAGAGATAGAGACATATAGATAGATATATAGATAGATAGATAGATAGATAGATAGATAGACACAGCAGCCAATGAGACTGTTCCTACACAGCAGCCAATGAAGATGTTCCTACACAGCAGCCATTGAGGATGTTCCTACACAGCAGCCAATGAAAATGTTCCTACACAGCAGCCAGATTGTGACATCACAGGGATGCTCTGTGATGTCACAATCTGGCTGCTGTGTAGGACCATTTTCATTGGCTGCTGTGTAGGAACATCCTCAATGGCTGCTGTGTAGGAACATCTTCATGTGCAGGAACATCTTCATCGTCCAGGAAGGGTATAAAAGGGGGCCGCGCCGCCCTGAGAGTCACTAGATAGATAGAGATAGAGACATATAGATAGATAGATAGATAGATAGATAGATAGATAGATAGATAGATAGATAGATAGATAGATAGATAGATAGATAGATAGATAGACACAGCAGCCAATGAGACTGTTCCTACACAGCAGCCAATGAAGATGTTCCTACACAGCAGCCATTGAGGATGTTCCTACACAGCAGCCAATGAAAATGTTCCTACACAGCAGCCAGATTGTGACATCACAGGGATGCTCTGTGATGTCACAATCTGGCTGCTGTGTAGGACCATTTTCATTGGCTGCTGTGTAGGAACATCCTCAATGGCTGCTGTGTAGGAACATCTTCATGTGCAGGAACATCTTCATCGTCCAGGAAGGGTATAAAAGGGGGCCGCGCCGCCCTGAGAGTCACTAGATAGATAGGTAGAGATAGAGACATATAGATAGATAGATAGATAGATAGATAGATAGATAGATAGATAGATAGATAGATAGATAGATAGATAGATAGATAGATAGATAGATAGATAGACACAGCAGCCAATGAGACTGTTCCTACACAGCAGCCAATGAAGATGTTCCTACACAGCAGCCATTGAGGATGTTCCTACACAGCAGCCGATGAAAATGTTCCTACACAGCAGCCAGATTGTGACATCACAGGGATGCTCTGTGATGTCACAATCTGGCTGCTGTGTAGGACCATTTTCATTGGCTGCTGTGTAGGAACATCCTCAATGGCTGCTGTGTAGGAACATCTTCATGTGCAGGAACATCTTCATCGTCCAGGAAGGGTATAAAAGGGGGCCGCGCCGCCCTGAGAGTCACTAGATAGATAGGTAGAGATAGAGACATATAGATAGATAGATAGATAGATAGATAGATAGATAGATAGATAGATAGATAGATAGATAGATAGATAGATAGATAGATAGATAGATAGATAGATAGACACAGCAGCCAATGAGACTGTTCCTACACAGCAGCCAATGAAGATGTTCCTACACAGCAGCCAATGAAGATGTTCCTACACAGCAGCCATTGAGGATGTTCCTACACAGCAGCCAATGAAAATGTTCCTACACAGCAGCCAGATGGTGACATCACAGGGATGCTCTGTGATGTCACAATCTGGCTGCTGTGTAGGACCATTTTCATTGGCTGCTGTGTAGGAACATCCTCAATGGCTGCTGTGTAGGAACATCTTCATGTGCAGGAATATCTTCATCGTCCAGGAAGGGTATAAAAGGGGGCCGCGCCGCCCTGAGAGTCACTAGATAGATAGGTAGAGATAGAGACATATAGATAGATAGATAGATAGATAGATAGATAGATAGATAGATAGATAGATAGATAGATAGATAGATAGATAGATAGATAGATAGACACAGCAGCCAATGAGACTGTTCCTACACAGCAGCCAATGAAGATGTTCCTACACAGCAGCCATTGAGGATGTTCCTACACAGCAGCCAATGAAAATGTTCCTACACAGCAGCCAGATTGTGACATCACAGGGATGCTCTGTGATGTCACAATCTGGCTGCTGTGTAGGACCATTTTCATTGGCTGCTGTGTAGGAACATCCTCAATGGCTGCTGTGTAGGAACATCTTCATGTGCAGGAACATCTTCATCGTCCAGGAAGGGTATAAAAGGGGGCCGCGCCGCCCTGAGAGTCACTAGATAGATAGAGATAGAGACATATAGATAGATAGATAGATAGATAGATAGATAGATAGATAGATAGATAGATAGATAGATAGATAGACAGACACAGCAGCCAATGAGACTGTTCCTACACAGCAGCCAATGAAGATGTTCCTACACAGCAGCCATTGAGGATGTTCCTACACAGCAGCCAATGAAAATGTTCCTACACAGCAGCCAGATTGTGATATCACAGGGATGCTCTGTGATGTCACAATCTGGCTGCTGTGTAGGACCATTTTCATTGGCTGCTGTGTAGGAACATCCTCAATGGCTGCTGTGTAGGAACATCTTCATGTGCAGGAACATCTTCATCGTCCAGGAAGGGTATAAAAGGGGGCCGCGCCGCCCTGAGAGTCACTAGATAGATAGGTAGAGATAGAGACATATAGATAGATAGATAGATAGATAGATAGATAGATAGATAGATAGATAGATAGATAGATAGATAGATAGATAGATAGATAGATAGATAGATAGATAGATAGACACAGCAGCCAATGAGACTGTTCCTACACAGCAGCCAATGAAGATGTTCCTACACAGCAGCCATTGAGGATGTTCCTACACAGCAGCCAATGAAAATGTTCCTACACAGCAGCCAGATTGTGACATCACAGGGATGCTCTGTGATGTCACAATCTGGCTGCTGTGTAGGACCATTTTCATTGGCTGCTGTGTAGGAACATCCTCAATGGCTGCTGTGTAGGAACATCTTCATGTGCAGGAACATCTTCATCGTCCAGGAAGGGTATAAAAGGGGGCCGCGCCGCCCTGAGAGTCACTAGATAGATAGAGATAGAGACATATAGATAGATAGATAGATAGATAGATAGATAGATAGATAGATAGATAGATAGATAGATAGATAGATAGATAGATAGACACAGCAGCCAATGAGACTGTTCCTACACAGCAGCCAATGAAGATGTTCCTACACAGCAGCCATTGAGGATGTTCCTACACAGCAGCCAATGAAAATGTTCCTACACAGCAGCCAGATTGTGACATCACAGGGATGCTCTGTGATGTCACAATCTGGCTGCTGTGTAGGACCATTTTCATTGGCTGCTGTGTAGGAACATCCTCAATGGCTGCTGTGTAGGAACATCTCCATGTGCAGGAACATCTTCATCGTCCAGGAAGGGTATAAAAGGGGGCCGCGCCGCCCTGAGAGTCACTAGATAGATAGGTAGAGATAGAGACATATAGATAGATAGATAGATAGATAGATAGATAGATAGATAGATAGATAGATAGATAGATAGATAGATAGACACAGCAGCCAATGAGACTGTTCCTACACAGCAGCCAATGAAGATGTTCCTACACAGCAGCCATTGAGGATGTTCCTACACAGCAGCCAATGAAAATGTTCCTACACAGCAGCCAGATTGTGACATCACAGGGATGCTCTGTGATGTCACAATCTGGCTGCTGTGTAGGAACATTTTCATTGGCTGCTGTGTAGGAACATCCTCAATGGCTGCTGTGTAGGAACATCTCCATGTGCAGGAACATCTTCATCGTCCAGGAAGGGTATAAAAGGGGGCCGCGCCGCCCTGAGAGTCACTAGATAGATAGGTAGAGATAGAGACATATAGATAGATAGATAGATAGATAGATAGATAGATAGATAGATAGATAGATAGATAGATAGATAGATAGATAGATAGATAGATAGATAGATAGATAGATAGATAGATAGATAGATAGATAGACACAGCAGCCAATGAGACTGTTCCTACACAGCAGCCAATGAAGATGTTCCTACACAGCAGCCATTGAGGATGTTCCTACACAGCAGCCAATGAAAATGTTCCTACACAGCAGCCAGATTGTGACATCACAGGGATGCTCTGTGATGTCACAATCTGGCTGCTGTGTAGGACCATTTTCATTGGCTGCTGTGTAGGAACATCCTCAATGGCTGCTGTGTAGGAACATCTTCATGTGCAGGAACATCTTCATCGTCCAGGAAGGGTATAAAAGGGGGCCGCGCCGCCCTGAGAGTCACTAGATAGATAGAGATAGAGACATATAGATAGATAGATAGATAGATAGATAGATAGATAGATAGATAGATAGATAGATAGATAGACAGATAGATAGATAGATAGATAGACACAGCAGCCAATGAGACTGTTCCTACACAGCAGCCAATGAAGATGTTCCTACACAGCAGCCATTGAGGATGTTCCTACACAGCAGCCAATGAAAATGTTCCTACACAGCAGCCAGATTGTGACATCACAGGGATGCTCTGTGATGTCACAATCTGGCTGCTGTGTAGGACCATTTTCATTGGCTGCTGTGTAGGAACATCCTCAATGGCTGCTGTGTAGGAACATCTTCATGTGCAGGAACATCTTCATCGTCCAGGAAGGGTATAAAAGGGGGCCGCGCCGCCCTGAGAGTCACTAGATAGATAGAGATAGAGACATATAGATAGATAGATAGATAGATAGATAGATAGATAGATAGATAGATAGATAGATAGATAGATAGATAGACACAGCAGCCAATGAGACTGTTCCTACACAGCAGCCAATGAAGATGTTCCTACACAGCAGCCATTGAGGATGTTCCTACACAGCAGCCAATGAAAATGTTCTTACACAGCAGCCAGATTGTGACATCACAGGGATGCTCTGTGATGTCACAATCTGGCTGCTGTGTAGGAACATTTTCATTGGCTGCTGTGTAGGAACATCCTCAATGGCTGCTGTGTAGGAACATCTTCATGTGCAGGAACATCTTCATCGTCCAGGAAGGGTATAAAAGGGGGCCGCGCCGCCCTGAGAGTCACTAGATGGATAGATAGAGATAGAGACATATAGATAGATAGATAGATAGATAGATAGATAGATAGATAGATAGATAGATAGATAGATAGATAGATAGATAGATAGATAGATAGATAGATAGATAGATAGATAGATAGATAGATAGATAGATAGATAGATACAGCAGCCAATGAGACTGTTCCTACACAGCAGCCAATGAAGATGTTCCTACACAGCAGCCATTGAGGATGTTCCTACACAGCAGCCAATGAAAATGTTCTTACACAGCAGCCAGATTGTGACATCACAGGGATGCTCTGTGATGTCACAATCTGGCTGCTGTGTAGGAACATTTTCATTGGCTGCTGTGTAGGAACATCCTCAATGGCTGCTGTGTAGGAACATCTTCATGTGCAGGAACATCTTCATCGTCCAGGAAGGGTATAAAAGGGGGCCGCGCCGCCCTGAGAGTCACTAGATAGATAGATAGAGATAGAGACATATAGATAGATAGATAGATAGATAGATAGATAGATAGATAGATAGATAGATAGATAGATAGATAGATAGATAGATAGATAGATAGATAGATAGATAGATGGATAGACACAGCAGCCAATGAGACTGTTCCTACACAGCAGCCAATGAAGATGTTCCTACACAGCAGCCATTGAGGATGTTCCTACACAGCAGCCAATGAAAATGTTCTTACACAGCAGCCAGATTGTGACATCACAGGGATGCTCTGTGATGTCACAATCTGGCTGCTGTGTAGGAACATTTTCATTGGCTGCTGTGTAGGAACATCCTCAATGGCTGCTGTGTAGGAACATCTTCATGTGCAGGAACATCTTCATCGTCCAGGAAGGGTATAAAAGGGGGCCGCGCCGCCCTGAGAGTCACTAGATAGATAGATAGAGATAGAGACATATAGATAGATAGATAGATAGATAGATAGATAGATAGATAGATAGATAGATAGATAGATAGATAGATAGATAGATAGATAGATAGATAGATAGATAGATAGATAGATTGATAGATAGATAGATAGATAGATAGATAGATAGATAGATAGATAGATAGATAGATAGATAGATAGATAGACACAGCAGCCAATGAGACTGTTCCTACACAGCAGCCAATGAAGATGTTCCTACACAGCAGCCATTGAGGATGTTCCTACACAGCAGCCAATGAAAATGTTCTTACACAGCAGCCAGATTGTGACATCACAGGGATGCTCTGTGATGTCACAATCTGGCTGCTGTGTAGGAACATTTTCATTGGCTGCTGTGTAGGAACATCCTCAATGGCTGCTGTGTAGGAACATCTTCATGTGCAGGAACATCTTCATCGTCCAGGAAGGGTATAAAAGGGGGGCGCGCCGCCCTGAGAGTCACTAGATGGATAGATAGAGATAGAGACATATAGATAGATAGATAGATAGATAGATAGATAGATAGATAGATAGATAGATAGATAGATAGATAGATAGATAGATAGATAGATAGATAGATAGATAGACACAGCAGCCAATGAGACTGTTCCTACACAGCAGCCAATGAAGATGTTCCTACACAGCAGCCATTGAGGATGTTCCTACACAGCAGCCAATGAAAATGTTCTTACACAGCAGCCAGATTGTGACATCACAGGGATGCTCTGTGATGTCACAATCTGGCTGCTGTGTAGGAACATTTTCATTGGCTGCTGTGTAGGAACATCCTCAATGGCTGCTGTGTAGGAACATCTTCATGTGCAGGAACATCTTCATCGTCCAGGAAGGGTATAAAAGGGGGCCGCGCCGCCCTGAGAGTCACTAGATAGATAGATAGAGATAGAGACATATAGATAGATAGATAGATAGATAGATAGATAGATAGATAGATAGATAGATAGATAGATAGACACAGCAGCCAATGAGACTGTTCCTACACAGCAGCCAATGAAGATGTTCCTACACAGCAGCCATTGAGGATGTTCCTACACAGCAGCCAATGAAAATGTTCTTACACAGCAGCCAGATTGTGACATCACAGGGATGCTCTGTGATGTCACAATCTGGCTGCTGTGTAGGAACATTTTCATTGGCTGCTGTGTAGGAACATCCTCAATGGCTGCTGTGTAGGAACATCTTCATGTGCAGGAACATCTTCATCGTCCAGGAAGGGTATAAAAGGGGGCCGCGCCGCCCTGAGAGTCACTAGATAGATAGATAGATAGAGATAGAGACATATAGATAGATAGATAGATAGATAGATAGATAGATAGATAGATAGATAGATTGATAGATAGATAGATAGATAGATAGATAGATGATAGATAGATAGATAGATAGATAGATAGATAGATAGATAGATAGATAGATAGATAGATAGATAGATAGATAGATAGACACAGCAGCCAATGAGACTGTTCCTACACAGC
>NW_028176267.1:170000-182500 GCF_949987555.1 Borostomias antarcticus
TATATAGATAGATAGATAGATAGATAGATAGATAGATAGATAGATAGATAGATAGATAGATAGACACAGCAGCCAATGAGACTGTTCCTACACAGCAGCCAATGAAGATGTTCCTACACAGCAGCCATTGAGGATGTTCCTACACAGCAGCCAATGAAAATGTTCCTACACAGCAGCCAGATTGTGACATCACAGGGATGCTCTGTGATGTCACAATCTGGCTGCTGTGTAGGACCATTTTCATTGGCTGCTGTGTAGGAACATCCTCAATGGCTGCTGTGTAGGAACATCTTCATGTGCAGGAACATCTTCATCGTCCAGGAAGGGTATAAAAGGGGGCCGCGCCGCCCTGAGAGTCACTAGATAGATAGGTAGAGATAGAGACATATAGATAGATATATAGATAGATAGATAGATAGATAGATAGATAGATAGATAGATAGATAGACACAGCAGCCAATGAGACTGTTCCTACACAGCAGCCAATGAAGATGTTCCTACACAGCAGCCATTGAGGATGTTCCTACACAGCAGCCAATGAAAATGTTCCTACACAGCAGCCAGATTGTGACATCACAGGGATGCTCTGTGATGTCACAATCTGGCTGCTGTGTAGGACCATTTTCATTGGCTGCTGTGTAGGAACATCCTCAATGGCTGCTGTGTAGGAACATCTTCATGTGCAGGAACATCTTCATCGTCCAGGAAGGGTATAAAAGGGGGCCGCGCCGCCCTGAGAGTCACTAGATAGATAGAGATAGAGACATATAGATAGATAGATAGATAGATAGATAGATAGATAGATAGATAGATAGATAGATAGATAGATAGATAGATAGATAGATAGATAGATAGATAGATAGATAGATAGATAGATAGATAGATAGATAGACACAGCAGCCAATGAGACTGTTCCTACACAGCAGCCAATGAAGATGTTCCTACACAGCAGCCATTGAGGATGTTCCTACACAGCAGCCAATGAAAATGTTCCTACACAGCAGCCAGATTGTGACATCACAGGGATGCTCTGTGATGTCACAATCTGGCTGCTGTGTAGGACCATTTTCATTGGCTGCTGTGTAGGAACATCCTCAATGGCTGCTGTGTAGGAACATCTTCATGTGCAGGAACATCTTCATCGTCCAGGAAGGGTATAAAAGGGGGCCGCGCCGCCCTGAGAGTCACTAGATAGATAGGTAGAGATAGAGACATATAGATAGATAGATAGATAGATAGATAGATAGATAGATAGATAGATAGATAGATAGATAGATAGATAGATAGATAGATAGATAGATAGATAGATAGATAGATAGATAGATAGATAGATAGATAGATAGACACAGCAGCCAATGAGACTGTTCCTACACAGCAGCCAATGAAGATGTTCCTACACAGCAGCCATTGAGGATGTTCCTACACAGCAGCCGATGAAAATGTTCCTACACAGCAGCCAGATTGTGACATCACAGGGATGCTCTGTGATGTCACAATCTGGCTGCTGTGTAGGACCATTTTCATTGGCTGCTGTGTAGGAACATCCTCAATGGCTGCTGTGTAGGAACATCTTCATGTGCAGGAACATCTTCATCGTCCAGGAAGGGTATAAAAGGGGGCCGCGCCGCCCTGAGAGTCACTAGATAGATAGGTAGAGATAGAGACATATAGATAGATAGATAGATAGATAGATAGATAGATAGATAGATAGATAGATAGATAGATAGATAGATAGATAGATAGATAGATAGATAGATAGATAGACACAGCAGCCAATGAGACTGTTCCTACACAGCAGCCAATGAAGATGTTCCTACACAGCAGCCAATGAAGATGTTCCTACACAGCAGCCATTGAGGATGTTCCTACACAGCAGCCAATGAAAATGTTCCTACACAGCAGCCAGATGGTGACATCACAGGGATGCTCTGTGATGTCACAATCTGGCTGCTGTGTAGGACCATTTTCATTGGCTGCTGTGTAGGAACATCCTCAATGGCTGCTGTGTAGGAACATCTTCATGTGCAGGAATATCTTCATCGTCCAGGAAGGGTATAAAAGGGGGCCGCGCCGCCCTGAGAGTCACTAGATAGATAGGTAGAGATAGAGACATATAGATAGATAGATAGATAGATAGATAGATAGATAGATAGATAGATAGATAGATAGATAGATAGATAGATAGATAGATAGATAGATAGATAGACACAGCAGCCAATGAGACTGTTCCTACACAGCAGCCAATGAAGATGTTCCTACACAGCAGCCATTGAGGATGTTCCTACACAGCAGCCAATGAAAATGTTCCTACACAGCAGCCAGATTGTGACATCACAGGGATGCTCTGTGATGTCACAATCTGGCTGCTGTGTAGGACCATTTTCATTGGCTGCTGTGTAGGAACATCCTCAATGGCTGCTGTGTAGGAACATCTTCATGTGCAGGAACATCTTCATCGTCCAGGAAGGGTATAAAAGGGGGCCGCGCCGCCCTGAGAGTCACTAGATAGATAGAGATAGAGACATATAGATAGATAGATAGATAGATAGATAGATAGATAGATAGATAGATAGATAGATAGATAGATAGATAGATAGATAGATAGATAGATAGATAGATAGATAGATAGATAGATAGATAGATAGATAGACAGACACAGCAGCCAATGAGACTGTTCCTACACAGCAGCCAATGAAGATGTTCCTACACAGCAGCCATTGAGGATGTTCCTACACAGCAGCCAATGAAAATGTTCCTACACAGCAGCCAGATTGTGATATCACAGGGATGCTCTGTGATGTCACAATCTGGCTGCTGTGTAGGACCATTTTCATTGGCTGCTGTGTAGGAACATCCTCAATGGCTGCTGTGTAGGAACATCTTCATGTGCAGGAACATCTTCATCGTCCAGGAAGGGTATAAAAGGGGGCCGCGCCGCCCTGAGAGTCACTAGATAGATAGGTAGAGATAGAGACATATAGATAGATAGATAGATAGATAGATAGATAGATAGATAGATAGATAGATAGATAGATAGATAGATAGATAGATAGATAGATAGACACAGCAGCCAATGAGACTGTTCCTACACAGCAGCCAATGAAGATGTTCCTACACAGCAGCCATTGAGGATGTTCCTACACAGCAGCCGATGAAAATGTTCCTACACAGCAGCCAGATTGTGACATCACAGGGATGCTCTGTGATGTCACAATCTGGCTGCTGTGTAGGACCATTTTCATTGGCTGCTGTGTAGGAACATCCTCAATGGCTGCTGTGTAGGAACATCTTCATGTGCAGGAACATCTTCATCGTCCAGGAAGGGTATAAAAGGGGGCCGCGCCGCCCTGAGAGTCACTAGATAGATAGGTAGAGATAGAGATAGATAGATAGATAGATAGATAGATAGATAGATAGATAGATAGATAGATAGATAGATAGATAGATAGATAGATAGATAGATAGACACAGCAGCCAATGAGACTGTTCCTACACAGCAGCCAATGAAGATGTTCCTACACAGCAGCCAATGAAGATGTTCCTACACAGCAGCCATTGAGGATGTTCCTACACAGCAGCCAATGAAAATGTTCCTACACAGCAGCCAGATGGTGACATCACAGGGATGCTCTGTGATGTCACAATCTGGCTGCTGTGTAGGACCATTTTCATTGGCTGCTGTGTAGGAACATCCTCAATGGCTGCTGTGTAGGAACATCTTCATGTGCAGGAATATCTTCATCGTCCAGGAAGGGTATAAAAGGGGGCCGCGCCGCCCTGAGAGTCACTAGATAGATAGGTAGAGATAGAGACATATAGATAGATAGATAGATAGATAGATAGATAGATAGATAGATAGATAGATAGATAGATAGATAGATAGATAGATAGATAGATAGATAGATAGATAGATAGATAGACACAGCAGCCAATGAGACTGTTCCTACACAGCAGCCAATGAAGATGTTCCTACACAGCAGCCATTGAGGATGTTCCTACACAGCAGCCAATGAAAATGTTCCTACACAGCAGCCAGATTGTGACATCACAGGGATGCTCTGTGATGTCACAATCTGGCTGCTGTGTAGGACCATTTTCATTGGCTGCTGTGTAGGAACATCCTCAATGGCTGCTGTGTAGGAACATCTTCATGTGCAGGAACATCTTCATCGTCCAGGAAGGGTATAAAAGGGGGCCGCGCCGCCCTGAGAGTCACTAGATAGATAGAGATAGAGACATATAGATAGATAGATAGATAGATAGATAGATAGATAGATAGATAGATAGATAGATAGATAGATAGATAGATAGATAGATAGATAGATAGATAGATAGATAGATAGATAGATAGATAGATAGATAGATAGATAGATAGACAGACACAGCAGCCAATGAGACTGTTCCTACACAGCAGCCAATGAAGATGTTCCTACACAGCAGCCATTGAGGATGTTCCTACACAGCAGCCAATGAAAATGTTCCTACACAGCAGCCAGATTGTGATATCACAGGGATGCTCTGTGATGTCACAATCTGGCTGCTGTGTAGGACCATTTTCATTGGCTGCTGTGTAGGAACATCCTCAATGGCTGCTGTGTAGGAACATCTTCATGTGCAGGAACATCTTCATCGTCCAGGAAGGGTATAAAAGGGGGCCGCGCCGCCCTGAGAGTCACTAGATAGATAGGTAGAGATAGAGACATATAGATAGATAGATAGATAGATAGATAGATAGATAGATAGATAGATAGATAGATAGATAGATAGATAGATAGATAGACACAGCAGCCAATGAGACTGTTCCTACACAGCAGCCAATGAAGATGTTCCTACACAGCAGCCATTGAGGATGTTCCTACACAGCAGCCAATGAAAATGTTCCTACACAGCAGCCAGATTGTGACATCACAGGGATGCTCTGTGATGTCACAATCTGGCTGCTGTGTAGGACCATTTTCATTGGCTGCTGTGTAGGAACATCCTCAATGGCTGCTGTGTAGGAACATCTTCATGTGCAGGAACATCTTCATCGTCCAGGAAGGGTATAAAAGGGGGCCGCGCCGCCCTGAGAGTCACTAGATAGATAGAGATAGAGACATATAGATAGATAGATAGATAGATAGATAGATAGATAGATAGATAGATAGATAGATAGATAGATAGATAGATAGATAGATAGATAGATAGATAGACACAGCAGCCAATGAGACTGTTCCTACACAGCAGCCAATGAAGATGTTCCTACACAGCAGCCATTGAGGATGTTCCTACACAGCAGCCAATGAAAATGTTCCTACACAGCAGCCAGATTGTGACATCACAGGGATGCTCTGTGATGTCACAATCTGGCTGCTGTGTAGGACCATTTTCATTGGCTGCTGTGTAGGAACATCCTCAATGGCTGCTGTGTAGGAACATCTCCATGTGCAGGAACATCTTCATCGTCCAGGAAGGGTATAAAAGGGGGCCGCGCCGCCCTGAGAGTCACTAGATAGATAGGTAGAGATAGAGACATATAGATAGATAGATAGATAGATAGATAGATAGATAGATAGATAGATAGATAGATAGATAGATAGATAGATAGATAGATAGATAGATAGATAGATAGATAGATAGATAGATAGACACAGCAGCCAATGAGACTGTTCCTACACAGCAGCCAATGAAGATGTTCCTACACAGCAGCCATTGAGGATGTTCCTACACAGCAGCCAATGAAAATGTTCCAACACAGCAGCCAGATTGTGACATCACAGGGATGCTCTGTGATGTCACAATCTGGCTGCTGTGTAGGAACATTTTCATTGGCTGCTGTGTAGGAACATCCTCAATGGCTGCTGTGTAGGAACATCTCCATGTGCAGGAACATCTTCATCGTCCAGGAAGGGTATAAAAGGGGGCCGCGCCGCCCTGAGAGTCACTAGATAGATAGGTAGAGATAGAGACATATAGATAGATAGATAGATAGATAGATAGATAGATAGATAGATAGATAGATAGATAGATAGATAGATAGATAGATAGACACAGCAGCCAATGAGACTGTTCCTACACAGCAGCCAATGAAGATGTTCCTACACAGCAGCCATTGAGGATGTTCCTACACAGCAGCCAATGAAAATGTTCCTACACAGCAGCCAGATTGTGACATCACAGGGATGCTCTGTGATGTCACAATCTGGCTGCTGTGTAGGACCATTTTCATTGGCTGCTGTGTAGGAACATCCTCAATGGCTGCTGTGTAGGAACATCTTCATGTGCAGGAACATCTTCATCGTCCAGGAAGGGTATAAAAGGGGGCCGCGCCGCCCTGAGAGTCACTAGATAGATAGAGATAGAGACATATAGATAGATAGATAGATAGATAGATAGATAGATAGATAGATAGATAGATAGATAGATAGATAGATAGATAGATAGATAGATAGATAGATTGATAGACAGATAGATAGATAGATAGATAGATAGACACAGCAGCCAATGAGACTGTTCCTACACAGCAGCCAATGAAGATGTTCCTACACAGCAGCCATTGAGGATGTTCCTACACAGCAGCCAATGAAAATGTTCCTACACAGCAGCCAGATTGTGACATCACAGGGATGCTCTGTGATGTCACAATCTGGCTGCTGTGTAGGACCATTTTCATTGGCTGCTGTGTAGGAACATCCTCAATGGCTGCTGTGTAGGAACATCTTCATGTGCAGGAACATCTTCATCGTCCAGGAAGGGTATAAAAGGGGGCCGCGCCGCCCTGAGAGTCACTAGATAGATAGAGATAGAGACATATAGATAGATAGATAGATAGATAGATAGATAGATAGATAGATAGATAGATAGATAGATAGATAGATAGATAGATAGATAGATAGATAGACACAGCAGCCAATGAGACTGTTCCTACACAGCAGCCAATGAAGATGTTCCTACACAGCAGCCATTGAGGATGTTCCTACACAGCAGCCAATGAAAATGTTCCTACACAGCAGCCAGATTGTGACATCACAGGGATGCTCTGTGATGTCACAATCTGGCTGCTGTGTAGGACCATTTTCATTGGCTGCTGTGTAGGAACATCCTCAATGGCTGCTGTGTAGGAACATCTCCATGTGCAGGAACATCTTCATCGTCCAGGAAGGGTATAAAAGGGGGCCGCGCCGCCCTGAGAGTCACTAGATAGATAGGTAGAGATAGAGACATATAGATAGATAGATAGATAGATAGATAGATAGATAGATAGATAGATAGATAGATAGATAGATAGATAGATAGATAGATAGATAGATAGATAGATAGACACAGCAGCCAATGAGACTGTTCCTACACAGCAGCCAATGAAGATGTTCCTACACAGCAGCCATTGAGGATGTTCCTACACAGCAGCCAATGAAAATGTTCCTACACAGCAGCCAGATTGTGACATCACAGGGATGCTCTGTGATGTCACAATCTGGCTGCTGTGTAGGACCATTTTCATTGGCTGCTGTGTAGGAACATCCTCAATGGCTGCTGTGTAGGAACATCTTCATGTGCAGGAACATCTTCATCGTCCAGGAAGGGTATAAAAGGGGGCCGCGCCGCCCTGAGAGTCACTAGATAGATAGAGATAGAGACATATAGATAGATAGATAGATAGATAGATAGATAGATAGATAGATAGATAGATAGATAGATAGATAGATAGATAGATAGATAGATAGATAGATAGATAGATAGACAGATAGATAGATAGATAGACACAGCAGCCAATGAGACTGTTCCTACACAGCAGCCAATGAAGATGTTCCTACACAGCAGCCATTGAGGATGTTCCTACACAGCAGCCAATGAAAATGTTCCTACACAGCAGCCAGATTGTGACATCACAGGGATGCTCTGTGATGTCACAATCTGGCTGCTGTGTAGGACCATTTTCATTGGCTGCTGTGTAGGAACATCCTCAATGGCTGCTGTGTAGGAACATCTTCATGTGCAGGAACATCTTCATCGTCCAGGAAGGGTATAAAAGGGGGCCGCGCCGCCCTGAGAGTCACTAGATAGATAGGTAGAGATAGAGACATATAGATAGATAGATAGATAGATAGATAGATAGATAGATAGATAGATAGATAGATAGATAGATAGATAGATAGATAGATAGATAGATAGATAGATAGATAGATAGATAGATAGATAGATAGATAGACACAGCAGCCAATGAGACTGTTCCTACACAGCAGCCAATGAAGATGTTCCTACACAGCAGCCATTGAGGATGTTCCTACACAGCAGCCAATGAAAATGTTCCTACACAGCAGCCAGATTGTGACATCACAGGGATGCTCTGTGATGTCACAATCTGGCTGCTGTGTAGGACCATTTTCATTGGCTGCTGTGTAGGAACATCCTCAATGGCTGCTGTGTAGGAACATCTTCATGTGCAGGAACATCTTCATCGTCCAGGAAGGGTATAAAAGGGGGCCGCGCCGCCCTGAGAGTCACTAGATAGATAGAGATAGAGACATATAGATAGATAGATAGATAGATAGATAGATAGATAGATAGATAGATAGATAGATAGATAGATAGATAGATAGATAGATAGATAGATAGATAGATAGATAGATAGATAGACACAGCAGCCAATGAGACTGTTCCTACACAGCAGCCAATGAAGATGTTCCTACACAGCAGCCATTGAGGATGTTCCTACACAGCAGCCAATGAAAATGTTCCTACACAGCAGCCAGATTGTGACATCACAGGGATGCTCTGTGATGTCACAATCTGGCTGCTGTGTAGGACCATTTTCATTGGCTGCTGTGTAGGAACATCCTCAATGGCTGCTGTGTAGGAACATCTCCATGTGCAGGAACATCTTCATCGTCCAGGAAGGGTATAAAAGGGGGCCGCGCCGCCCTGAGAGTCACTAGATAGATAGGTAGAGATAGAGACATATAGATAGATAGATAGATAGATAGATAGATAGATAGATAGATAGATAGATAGATAGATAGATAGATAGATAGATAGATAGATAGATAGATAGACACAGCAGCCAATGAGACTGTTCCTACACAGCAGCCAATGAAGATGTTCCTACACAGCAGCCATTGAGGATGTTCCTACACAGCAGCCAATGAAAATGTTCCTACACAGCAGCCAGATTGTGACATCACAGGGATGCTCTGTGATGTCACAATCTGGCTGCTGTGTAGGAACATTTTCATTGGCTGCTGTGTAGGAACATCCTCAATGGCTGCTGTGTAGGAACATCTCCATGTGCAGGAACATCTTCATCGTCCAGGAAGGGTATAAAAGGGGGCCGCGCCGCCCTGAGAGTCACTAGATAGATAGGTAGAGATAGAGACATATAGATAGATAGATAGATAGATAGATAGATAGATAGATAGATAGATAGATAGATAGATAGATAGATAGATAGATAGATAGATAGATAGATAGATAGACACAGCAGCCAATGAGACTGTTCCTACACAGCAGCCAATGAAGATGTTCCTACACAGCAGCCATTGAGGATGTTCCTACACAGCAGCCAATGAAAATGTTCCTACACAGCAGCCAGATTGTGACATCACAGGGATGCTCTGTGATGTCACAATCTGGCTGCTGTGTAGGACCATTTTCATTGGCTGCTGTGTAGGAACATCCTCAATGGCTGCTGTGTAGGAACATCTTCATGTGCAGGAACATCTTCATCGTCCAGGAAGGGTATAAAAGGGGGCCGCGCCGCCCTGAGAGTCACTAGATAGATAGAGATAGAGACATATAGATAGATAGATAGATAGATAGATAGATAGATAGATAGATAGATAGATAGATAGATAGATAGATAGATAGATAGATAGATAGATAGATAGATAGATAGATAGACAGATAGATAGATAGATAGATAGACACAGCAGCCAATGAGACTGTTCCTACACAGCAGCCAATGAAGATGTTCCTACACAGCAGCCATTGAGGATGTTCCTACACAGCAGCCAATGAAAATGTTCCTACACAGCAGCCAGATTGTGACATCACAGGGATGCTCTGTGATGTCACAATCTGGCTGCTGTGTAGGACCATTTTCATTGGCTGCTGTGTAGGAACATCCTCAATGGCTGCTGTGTAGGAACATCTTCATGTGCAGGAACATCTTCATCGTCCAGGAAGGGTATAAAAGGGGGCCGCGCCGCCCTGAGAGTCACTAGATAGATAGAGATAGAGACATAGAGACATATAGATAGATAGATAGATAGATAGATAGATAGATAGATAGATAGATAGATAGATAGATAGATAGATAGATAGATAGATAGATAGATAGATAGATAGATAGATAGATAGATAGATAGACACAGCAGCCAATGAGACTGTTCCTACACAGCAGCCAATGAAGATGTTCCTACACAGCAGCCATTGAGGATGTTCCTACACAGCAGCCAATGAAAATGTTCCTACACAGCAGCCAGATTGTGACATCACAGGGATGCTCTGTGATGTCACAATCTGGCTGCTGTGTAGGACCATTTTCATTGGCTGCTGTGTAGGAACATCCTCAATGGCTGCTGTGTAGGAACATCTCCATGTGCAGGAACATCTTCATCGTCCAGGAAGGGTATAAAAGGGGGCCGCGCCGCCCTGAGAGTCACTAGATAGATAGGTAGAGATAGAGACATATAGATAGATAGATAGATAGATAGATAGATAGATAGATAGATAGATAGATAGATAGATAGATAGATAGATAGATAGATAGATAGATAGATAGATAGATAGATAGATAGATAGACACAGCAGCCAATGAGACTGTTCCTACACAGCAGCCAATGAAGATGTTCCTACACAGCAGCCATTGAGGATGTTCCTACACAGCAGCCAATGAAAATGTTCCTACACAGCAGCCAGATTGTGACATCACAGGGATGCTCTGTGATGTCACAATCTGGCTGCTGTGTAGGACCATTTTCATTGGCTGCTGTGTAGGAACATCCTCAATGGCTGCTGTGTAGGAACATCTTCATGTGCAGGAACATCTTCATCGTCCAGGAAGGGTATAAAAGGGGGCCGCGCCGCCCTGAGAGTCACTAGATAGATAGAGATAGAGACATATAGATAGATAGATAGATAGATAGATAGATAGATAGATAGATAGATAGATAGATAGATAGATAGATAGATAGATAGATAGATAGATAGATAGATAGATAGATAGATAGACAGATAGATAGATAGATAGACACAGCAGCCAATGAGACTGTTCCTACACAGCAGCCAATGAAGATGTTCCTACACAGCAGCCATTGAGGATGTTCCTACACAGCAGCCAATGAAAATGTTCCTACACAGCAGCCAGATTGTGACATCACAGGGATGCTCTGTGATGTCACAATCTGGCTGCTGTGTAGGACCATTTTCATTGGCTGCTGTGTAGGAACATCCTCAATGGCTGCTGTGTAGGAACATCTTCATGTGCAGGAACATCTTCATCGTCCAGGAAGGGTATAAAAGGGGGCCGCGCCGCCCTGAGAGTCACTAGATAGATAGAGATAGAGACATATAGATAGATAGATAGATAGATAGATAGATAGATAGATAGATAGATAGATAGATAGATAGATAGATAGATAGATAGATAGATAGATAGATAGATAGATAGACACAGCAGCCAATGAGACTGTTCCTACACAGCAGCCAATGAAGATATTCCTACACAGCAGCCATTGAGGATGTTCCTACACAGCAGCCAATGAAAATGTTCCTACACAGCAGCCAGATTGTGACATCACAGGGATGCTCTGTGATGTCACAATCTGGCTGCTGTGTAGGACCATTTTAATTGGCTGCTGTGTAGGA
Source organism: Borostomias antarcticus (assembly GCF_949987555.1). NCBI lineage: Eukaryota > Metazoa > Chordata > Actinopteri > Stomiiformes > Stomiidae > Borostomias > Borostomias antarcticus. Next base: position 181,845 of record NW_028176267.1, read on the forward strand.
ACATCCTCAATGGCTGCTGTGTAGGAACATCTTCATGTGCAGGAACATCTTCATCGTCCAGGAAGGGTATAAAAGGGGGCCGCGCCGCCCTGAGAGTCACTAGATAGATAGGTAGAGATAGAGACATATAGATAGATAGATAGATAGATAGATAGATAGATAGATAGATAGATAGATAGATAGATAGATAGATAGATAGATAGATAGATAGATAGATAGATAGATAGATAGATAGATAGACACAGCAGCCAATGAGACTGTTCCTACACAGCAGCCAATGAAGATGTTCCTACACAGCAGCCATTGAGGATGTTACTACACAGCAGCCAATGAAAATGTTCCTACACAGCAGCCAGATTGTGACATCACAGGGATGCTCTGTGATGTCACAATCTGGCTGCTGTGTAGGACCATTTTCATTGGCTGCTGTGTAGGAACATCCTCAATGGCTGCTGTGTAGGAACATCTTCATGTGCAGGAACATCTTCATCGTCCAGGAAGGGTATAAAAGGGGGCCGCGCCGCCCTGAGAGTCACTAGATAGATAGGTAGAGATAGAGACATATAGATAGATAGATAGATAGATAGATAGATAGATAGATAGATAGATAGATAGATAGATAGATAGATAGATAGATAGATAGATAGATAGATAGA
>NW_028176267.1:192500-200000 GCF_949987555.1 Borostomias antarcticus
TTGAGGATGTTCCTACACAGCAGCCAATGAAAATGGTCCTACACAGCAGCCAGATTGTGACATCACAGAGCATCCCTGTGATGTCACAATCTGGCTGCTGTGTAGGAACATTTTCATTGGCTGCTGTGTAGTAACATCCTCAATGGCTGCTGTGTAGGAACATCTTCATTGGCTGCTGTGTAGGAACAGTCTCATTGGCTGCTGTGTCTATCTATCTATCTATCTATCTATCTATCTATCTATCTATCTATCTATCTATCTATCTATCTATCTATCTATATGTCTCTATCTCTACCTATCTATCTAGTGACTCTCAGGGCGGCGCGGCCCCCTTTTATACCCTTCCTGGACGATGAAGATGTTCCTGCACATGAAGATGTTCCTACACAGCAGCCATTGAGGATGTTCCTACACAGCAGCCAATTAAAATGGTCCTACACAGCAGCCAGATTGTGACATCACAGAGCATCCCTGTGATGTCACAATCTGGCTGCTGTGTAGGAACATTTTCATTGGCTGCTGTGTAGGAACATCCTCAATGGCTGCTGTGTAGGAATATCTTCATTGGCTGCCGTGTAGGAACAGTCTCATTGGCTGCTGTGTCTATCTATCTATCTATCTATCTATCTATCTATCTATCTATATGTCTCTATCTCTATCTATCTAGTGACTCTCAGGGCGGCGCGGCCCCCTTTTATACCCTTCCTGGACGATGAAGATGTTCCTGCACATGAAGATGTTCCTACACAGCAGCCATTGAGGATGTTCCTACACAGCAGCCAATGAAAATGGTCCTACACAGCAGCCAGATTGTGACATCACAGAGCATCCCTGTGATGTCACAATCTGGCTGCTGTGTAGGAACATTTTCATTGGCTGCTGTGTAGGAACATCCTCAATGGCTGCTGTGTAGGAACATCTTCATTGGCTGCTGTGTAGGAACAGTCTCATTGGCTGCTGTGTCTATCTATCTATCTATCTATCTATCTATCTATCTATCTGTCTATCTATCTATCTATCTATCTATCTATCTATCTATCTATCTGTCTATCTATCTATCTATCTATCTATCTATCTATCTATCTATCTATCTATCTATCTATCTATCTATCTATCTATCTATCTATCTATCTATATGTCTCTATCTCTACCTATCTATCTAGTGACTCTCAGGGCGGCGCGGCCCCCTTTTATACCCTTCCTGGACGATGAAGATGTTCCTGCACATGAAGATGTTCCTACACAGCAGCCATTGAGGATGTTCCTACACAGCAGCCAATGAAAATGGTCCTACACAGCAGCCAGATTGTGACATCACAGAGCATCCCTGTGATGTCACAATCTGGCTGCTGTGTAGGAACATTTTCATTGGCTGCTGTGTAGGAACATCCTCAATGGCTGCTGTGTAGGAACATCTTCATTGGCTGCTGTGTAGGAACAGTCTCATTGGCTGCTGTGTCTATCTATCTATCTATCTATCTATCTATCTATCTGTCTATCTATCTATCTATCTATCTATCTATCTATCTATCTATCTGTCTATCTATCTATCTATCTATCTATCTATCTATCTATCTATCTATCTATCTATCTATCTATATGTCTCTATCTCTATCTATCTAGTGACTCTCAGGGCGGCGCGGCCCCCTTTTATACCCTTCCTGGACGATGAAGATGTTCCTGCACATGAAGATGTTCCTACACAGCAGCCATTGAGGATGTTCCTACACAGCAGCCAATGAAAATGGTCCTACACAGCAGCCAGATTGTGACATCACAGAGCATCCCTGTGATGTCACAATCTGGCTGCTGTGTAGGAACATTTTCATTGGCTGCTGTGTAGGAACATCCTCAATGGCTGCTGTGTAGGAACATCTTCATTGGCTGCTGTGTAGGAACAGTCTCATTGGCTGCTGTGTCTATCTATCTATCTATCTATCTATCTATATGTCTCTATCTCTACCTATCTATCTAGTGACTCTCAGGGCGGCGCGGCCCCCTTTTATACCCTTCCTGGACGATGAAGATGTTCCTGCACATGGAGATGTTCCTACACAGCAGCCATTGAGGATGTTCCTACACAGCAGCCAATGAAAATGGTCCTACACAGCAGCCAGATTGTGACATCACAGAGCATCCCTGTGATGTCACAATCTGGCTGCTGTGTAGGACCATTTTCATTGGCTGCTGTGTAGGAACATCCTCAATGGCTGCTGTGTAGGAACATCTTCATTGGCTGCTGTGTAGGAACAGTCTCATTGGCTGCTGTGTCTATCTATCTATCTATCTATCTATCTATCTAATGTCTCTATCTCTACCTATCTATCTAGTGACTCTCAGGGCGGCGCGGCCCCCTTTTATACCCTTCCTGGATGATGAAGATGTTCCTGCACATGAAGATGTTCCTACACAGCAGCCAGATTGTGACATCACAGGGATGCTCTGTGATGTCACAATCTGGCTGCTGTGTAGGACCATTTTCATTGGCTGCTGTGTAGGAACATCCTCAATGGCTGCTGTGTAGGAACATCTTCATGTGCAGGAACATCTTCATCGTCCAGGAAGGGTATAAAAGGGGGCCGCGCCGCCCTGAGAGTCACTAGATAGATAGGTAGAGATAGAGACATTAGATAGATAGATAGATAGATAGATAGATAGATAGATAGATAGATTAGATAGATAGATAGATAGACACAGCAGCCAATGAGACTGTTCCTACACAGCAGCCAATGAAGATGTTCCTACACAGCAGCCATTGAGGATGTTCCTACACAGCAGCCAATGAAAATGTTCCTACACAGCAGCCAGATTGTGACATCACAGGGATGCTCTGTGATGTCACAATCTGGCTGCTGTGTAGGACCATTTTCATTGGCTGCTGTGTAGGAACATCCTCAATGGCTGCTGTGTAGGAACATCTTCATGTGCAGGAACATCTTCATCGTCCAGGAAGGGTATAAAAGGGGGCCGCGCCGCCCTGAGAGTCACTAGATAGATAGAGATAGAGACATATAGATAGATAGATAGATAGATAGATAGATAGATAGATAGATAGATAGATAGATAGATAGATAGATAGATAGATAGATAGATAGATAGATAGATAGATAGATAGATAGACACAGCAGCCAATGAGACTGTTCCTACACAGCAGCCAATGAAGATGTTCCTACACAGCAGCCATTGAGGATGTTCCTACACAGCAGCCAATGAAAATGTTCCTACACAGCAGCCAGATTGTGACATCACAGGGATGCTCTGTGATGTCACAATCTGGCTGCTGTGTAGGACCATTTTCATTGGCTGCTGTGTAGGAACATCCTCAATGGCTGCTGTGTAGGAACATCTTCATGTGCAGGAACATCTTCATCGTCCAGGAAGGGTATAAAAGGGGGCCGCGCCGCCCTGAGAGTCACTAGATAGATAGGTAGAGATAGAGACATATAGATAGATAGATAGATAGATAGATAGATAGATAGATAGATAGATAGATAGATAGATAGATAGATAGATAGATAGATAGATAGATAGACACAGCAGCCAATGAGACTGTTCCTACACAGCAGCCAATGAAGATGTTCCTACACAGCAGCCATTGAGGATGTTCCTACACAGCAGCCAATGAAAATGTTCCTACACAGCAGCCAGATTGTGACATCACAGGGATGCTCTGTGATGTCACAATCTGGCTGCTGTGTAGGACCATTTTCATTGGCTGCTGTGTAGGAACATCCTCAATGGCTGCTGTGTAGGAACATCTTCATGTGCAGGAACATCTTCATCGTCCAGGAAGGGTATAAAAGGGGGCCGCGCCGCCCTGAGAGTCACTAGATAGATAGGTAGAGATAGAGACATATAGATAGATAGATAGATAGATAGATAGATAGATAGATAGATAGATAGATAGATAGATAGATAGATAGATAGATAGATAGATAGATAGATAGATAGATAGATAGACACAGCAGCCAATGAGACTGTTCCTACACAGCAGCCAATGAAGATGTTCCTACACAGCAGCCAATGAAGATGTTCCTACACAGCAGCCATTGAGGATGTTCCTACACAGCAGCCAATGAAAATGTTCCTACACAGCAGCCAGATGGTGACATCACAGGGATGCTCTGTGATGTCACAATCTGGCTGCTGTGTAGGACCATTTTCATTGGCTGCTGTGTAGGAACATCCTCAATGGCTGCTGTGTAGAAACATCTTCATGTGCAGGAATATCTTCATCGTCCAGGAAGGGTATAAAAGGGGGCCGCGCCGCCCTGAGAGTCACTAGATAGATAGGTAGAGATAGAGACATATAGATAGATAGATAGATAGATAGATAGATAGATAGATAGATAGATAGATAGATAGATAGATAGATAGACACAGCAGCCAATGAGACTGTTCCTACACAGCAGCCAATGAAGATGTTCCTACACAGCAGCCATTGAGGATGTTCCTACACAGCAGCCAATGAAAATGTTCCTACACAGCAGCCAGATTGTGACATCACAGGGATGCTCTGTGATGTCACAATCTGGCTGCTGTGTAGGACCATTTTCATTGGCTGCTGTGTAGGAACATCCTCAATGGCTGCTGTGTAGGAACATCTTCATGTGCAGGAACATCTTCATCGTCCAGGAAGGGTATAAAAGGGGGCCGCGCCGCCCTGAGAGTCACTAGATAGATAGAGATAGAGACATATAGATAGATAGATAGATAGATAGATAGATAGATAGATAGATAGATAGATAGATAGACAGATAGATAGATAGATAGATAGATAGACACAGCAGCCAATGAGACTGTTCCTACACAGCAGCCAATGAAGATGTTCCTACACAGCAGCCATTGAGGATGTTCCTACACAGCAGCCAATGAAAATGTTCCTACACAGCAGCCAGATTGTGACATCACAGGGATGCTCTGTGATGTCACAATCTGGCTGCTGTGTAGGACCATTTTCATTGGCTGCTGTGTAGGAACATCCTCAATGGCTGCTGTGTAGGAACATCTTCATGTGCAGGAACATCTTCATCGTCCAGGAAGGGTATAAAAGGGGGCCGCGCCGCCCTGAGAGTCACTAGATAGATAGAGATAGAGACATATAGATAGATAGATAGATAGATAGATAGATAGATAGATAGATAGATAGATAGATAGATAGATAGATAGATAGATAGATAGATAGACACAGCAGCCAATGAGACTGTTCCTACACAGCAGCCAATGAAGATGTTCCTACACAGCAGCCATTGAGGATGTTCCTACACAGCAGCCAATGAAAATGTTCCTACACAGCAGCCAGATTGTGACATCACAGGGATGCTCTGGGATGTCACAATCTGGCTGCTGTGTAGGACCATTTTCATTGGCTGCTGTGTAGGAACATCCTCAATGGCTGCTGTGTAGGAACATCTCCATGTGCAGGAACATCTTCATCGTCCAGGAAGGGTATAAAAGGGGGCCGCGCCGCCCTGAGAGTCACTAGATAGATAGGTAGAGATAGAGACATATAGATAGATAGATAGATAGATAGATAGATAGATAGATAGATAGATAGATAGATAGATAGATAGATAGATAGATAGATAGATAGATAGATAGATAGATAGATAGATAGATAGATAGATAGATAGACACAGCAGCCAATGAGACTGTTCCTACACAGCAGCCAATGAAGATGTTCCTACACAGCAGCCATTGAGGATGTTCCTACACAGCAGCCAATGAAAATGTTCCTACACAGCAGCCAGATTGTGACATCACAGGGATGCTCTGTGATGTCACAATCTGGCTGCTGTGTAGGACCATTTTCATTGGCTGCTGTGTAGGAACATCCTCAATGGCTGCTGTGTAGGAACATCTCCATGTGCAGGAACATCTTCATCGTCCAGGAAGGGTATAAAAGGGGGCCGCGCCGCCCTGAGAGTCACTAGATAGATAGAGATAGAGACATATAGATAGATAGATAGATAGATAGATAGATAGATAGATAGATAGATAGATAGATAGATAGATAGATAGATAGATAGATAGATAGATAGATAGACAGACAGATAGATAGATAGATAGATAGACACAGCAGCCAATGAGACTGTTCCTACACAGCAGCCAATGAAGATGTTCCTACACAGCAGCCATTGAGGATGTTCCTACACAGCAGCCAATGAAAATGTTCCTACACAGCAGCCAGATTGTGACATCACAGGGATGCTCTGTGATGTCACAATCTGGCTGCTGTGTAGGACCATTTTCATTGGCTGCTGTGTAGGAACATCCTCAATGGCTGCTGTGTAGGAACATCTTCATGTGCAGGAACATCTTCATCGTCCAGGAAGGGTATAAAAGGGGGCCGCGCCGCCCTGAGAGTCACTAGATAGATAGAGATAGAGACATATAGATAGATAGATAGATAGATAGATAGATAGATAGATAGATAGATAGATAGATAGATAGATAGATAGATAGATAGATAGATAGACACAGCAGCCAATGAGACTGTTCCTACACAGCAGCCAATGAAGATATTCCTACACAGCAGCCATTGAGGATGTTCCTACACAGCAGCCAATGAAAATGTTCCTACACAGCAGCCAGATTGTGACATCACAGGGATGCTCTGTGATGTCACAATCTGGCTGCTGTGTAGGACCATTTTAATTGGCTGCTGTGTAGGAACATCCTCAATGGCTGCTGTGTAGGAACATCTTCATGTGCAGGAACATCTTCATCGTCCAGGAAGGGTATAAAAGGGGGCCGCGCCGCCCTGAGAGTCACTAGATAGATAGGTAGAGATAGAGACATATAGATAGATAGATAGATAGATAGATAGATAGATAGATAGATAGATAGATAGATAGATAGATAGATAGATAGATAGATAGATAGATAGATAGATAGATAGATAGATAGATAGACACAGCAGCCAATGAGACTGTTCCTACACAGCAGCCAATGAAGATGTTCCTACACAGCAGCCATTGAGGATGTTCCTACACAGCAGCCAATGAAAATGTTCCTACACAGCAGCCAGATTGTGACATCACAGGGATGCTCTGTGATGTCACAATCTGGCTGCTGTGTAGGACCATTTTCATTGGCTGCTGTGTAGGAACATCCTCAATGGCTGCTGTGTAGGAACATCTTCATGTGCAGGAACATCTTCATCGTCCAGGAAGGGTATAAAAGGGGGCCGCGCCGCCCTGAGAGTCACTAGATAGATAGGTAGAGATAGAGACATATAGATAGATAGATAGATAGATAGATAGATAGATAGATAGATAGATAGATAGATAGATAGATAGATAGATAGATAGATAGATAGATAGATAGATAGATAGATAGATAGACACAGCAGCCAATGAGACTGTTCCTACACAGCAGCCAATGAAGATGTTCCTACACAGCAGCCATTGAGGATGTTCCTACACAGCAGCCAATGAAAATGTTCCTACACAGCAGCCAGATTGTGACATCACAGGGATGCTCTGTGATGTCACAATC
>NW_028176267.1:205000-246000 GCF_949987555.1 Borostomias antarcticus
CTGCTGTGTAGGAACATCCTCAATGGCTGCTGTGTAGGAACATCTTCATGTGCAGGAACATCTTCATCGTCCAGGAAGGGTATAAAAGGGGGCCGCGCCGCCCTGAGAGTCACTAGATAGATAGGTAGAGATAGAGACATATAGATAGATAGATAGATAGATAGATAGATAGATAGATAGATAGATAGATAGATAGATAGATAGATAGATAGATAGATAGATAGATAGATAGACACAGCAGCCAATGAGACTGTTCCTACACAGCAGCCAATGAAGATGTTCCTACACAGCAGCCATTGAGGATGTTCCTACACAGCAGCCAATGAAAATGTTCCTACACAGCAGCCAGATTGTGACATCACAGGGATGCTCTGTGATGTCACAATCTGGCTGCTGTGTAGGACCATTTTCATTGGCTGCTGTGTAGGAACATCCTCAATGGCTGCTGTGTAGGAACATCTTCATGTGCAGGAACATCTTCATCGTCCAGGAAGGGTATAAAAGGGGGCCGCGCCGCCCTGAGAGTCACTAGATAGATAGATAGAGATAGAGACATATAGATAGATAGATAGATAGATAGATAGATAGATAGATAGATAGATAGATAGATAGATAGATAGATAGATAGATAGATAGATAGATAGATAGATAGACACAGCAGCCATTGAGGATGTTCCTACACAGCAGCCAATGAAAATGTTCCTACACAGCAGCCAGATTGTGACATCACAGGGATGCTCTGTGATGTCACAATCTGGCTGCTGTGTAGGACCATTTTCATTGGCTGCTGTGTAGGAACATCCTCAATGGCTGCTGTGTAGGAACATCTTCATGTGCAGGAACATCTTCATCGTCCAGGAAGGGTATAAAAGGGGGCCGCGCCGCCCTGAGAGTCACTAGATAGATAGAGATAGAGACATATAGATAGATAGATAGATAGATAGATAGATAGATAGATAGATAGATAGATAGATAGATAGATAGATAGATAGATAGATAGATAGATAGATAGATAGATAGATAGACACAGCAGCCAATGAGACTGTTCCTACACAGCAGCCAATGAAGATGTTCCTACACAGCAGCCATTGAGGATGTTCCTACACAGCAGCCAATGAAAATGTTCCTACACAGCAGCCAGATTGTGACATCACAGGGATGCTCTGTGATGTCACAATCTGGCTGCTGTGTAGGACCATTTTCATTGGCTGCTGTGTAGGAACATCCTCAATGGCTGCTGTGTAGGAACATCTTCATGTGCAGGAACATCTTCATCGTCCAGGAAGGGTATAAAAGGGGGCCGCGCCGCCCTGAGAGTCACTAGATAGATAGATAGAGATAGAGACATATAGATAGATAGATAGATAGATAGATAGATAGATAGATAGATAGATAGATAGATAGATAGATAGATAGATAGATAGATAGATAGATAGATAGATAGATAGATAGATAGATAGATAGACACAGCAGCCAATGAGACTGTTCCTACACAGCAGCCAATGAAGATGTTCCTACACAGCAGCCATTGAGGATGTTCCTACACAGCAGCCAATGAAAATGTTCCTACACAGCAGCCAGATTGTGACATCACAGGAATGCTCTGTGATGTCACAATCTGGCTGCTGTGTAGGACCATTTTCATTGGCTGCTGTGTAGGAACATCCTCAATGGCTGCTGTGTAGGAACATCTTCATGTGCAGGAACATCTTCATCGTCCAGGAAGGGTATAAAAGGGGGCCGCGCCGCCCTGAGAGTCACTAGATAGATAGGTAGAGATAGAGACATATAGATAGATAGATAGATAGATAGATAGATAGATAGATAGATAGATAGATAGATAGATAGATAGATAGATAGATAGATAGACACAGCAGCCAATGAGACTGTTCCTACACAGCAGCCAATGAAGATGTTCCTACACAGCAGCCATTGAGGATGTTCCTACACAGCAGCCAATGAAAATGTTCCTACACAGCAGCCAGATTGTGACATCACAGGGATGCTCTGTGATGTCACAATCTGGCTGCTGTGTAGGACCATTTTCATTGGCTGCTGTGTAGGAACATCCTCAATGGCTGCTGTGTAGGAACATCTTCATGTGCAGGAACATCTTCATCGTCCAGGAAGGGTATAAAAGGGGGCCGCGCCGCCCTGAGACTCACTAGATAGATAGATAGAGATAGAGACATATAGATAGATAGATAGATAGATAGATAGATAGATAGATAGATAGATAGATAGATAGATAGATAGATAGATAGATAGATAGATAGATAGATAGACACAGCAGCCAATGAGACTGTTCCTACACAGCAGCCAATGAAGATGTTCCTACACAGCAGCCATTGAGGATGTTCCTACACAGCAGCCAATGAAAATGTTCCTACACAGCAGCCAGATTGTGACATCACAGGGATGCTCTGTGATGTCACAATCTGGCTGCTGTGTAGGACCATTTTCATTGGCTGCTGTGTAGGAACATCCTCAATGGCTGCTGTGTAGGAACATCTTCATGTGCAGGAACATCTTCATCGTCCAGGAAGGGTATAAAAGGGGGCCGCGCCGCCCTGAGAGTCACTAGATAGATAGAGATAGAGACATATAGATAGATAGATAGATAGATAGATAGATAGATAGATAGATAGATAGATAGATAGATAGATAGATAGATAGATAGATAGATAGATAGATAGATAGATAGATAGATAGATAGATAGACACAGCAGCCAATGAGACTGTTCCTACACAGCAGCCAATGAAGATGTTCCTACACAGCAGCCATTGAGGATGTTCCTACACAGCAGCCAATGAAAATGTTCCTACACAGCAGCCAGATTGTGACATCACAGGGATGCTCTGTGATGTCACAATCTGGCTGCTGTGTAGGACCATTTTCATTGGCTGCTGTGTAGGAACATCCTCAATGGCTGCTGTGTAGGAACATCTTCATGTGCAGGAATATCTTCATCGTCCAGGAAGGGTATAAAAGGGGGCCGCGCCGCCCTGAGAGTCACTAGATAGATAGAGATAGAGACATATAGATAGATAGATAGATAGATAGATAGATAGATAGATAGATAGATAGATAGATAGATAGATAGATAGATAGATAGATAGATAGATAGATAGATAGACACAGCAGCCAATGAGACTGTTCCTACACAGCAGCCAATGAAGATGTTCCTACACAGCAGCCATTGAGGATGTTCCTACACAGCAGCCAATGAAAATGTTCCTACACAGCAGCCAGATTGTGACATCACAGGGATGCTCTGTGATGTCACAATCTGGCTGCTGTGTAGGACCATTTTCATTGGCTGCTGTGTAGGAACATCCTCAATGGCTGCTGTGTAGGAACATCTTCATGTGCAGGAACATCTTCATCGTCCAGGAAGGGTATAAAAGGGGGCCGCGCCGCCCTGAGAGTCACTAGATAGATAGAGATAGAGACATATAGATAGATAGATAGATAGATAGATAGATAGATAGATAGATAGATAGATAGATAGATAGATAGATAGATAGATAGATAGATAGATAGACACAGCAGCCAATGAGACTGTTCCTACACAGCAGCCAATGAAGATGTTCCTACACAGCAGCCATTGAGGATGTTCCTACACAGCAGCCAATGAAAATGTTCCTACACAGCAGCCAGATTGTGACATCACAGGGATGCTCTGTGATGTCACAATCTGGCTGCTGTGTAGGACCATTTTCATTGGCTGCTGTGTAGGAACATCCTCAATGGCTGCTGTGTAGGAACATCTTCATGTGCAGGAACATCTTCATCGTCCAGGAAGGGTATAAAAGGGGGCCGCGCCGCCCTGAGAGTCACTAGATAGATAGATAGATAGAGATAGAGACATATAGATAGATAGATAGATAGATAGATAGATAGATAGATAGATAGATAGATAGATAGATAGATAGATAGATAGATAGATAGATAGATAGATAGATAGATAGATAGATAGATAGATAGAGAGAGAGAGAGATAGATAGATAGATAGACACAGCAGCCAATGAGACTGTTCCTACACAGCAGCCAATGAAGATGTTCCTACACAGCAGCCATTGAGGATGTTCCTACACAGCAGCCAATGAAAATGTTCCTACACAGCAGCCAGATTGTGACATCACAGGGATGCTCTGTGATGTCACAATCTGGCTGCTGTGTAGGACCATTTTCATTGGTAAAGCCTGAAAAGGTACCAAATACACGACAACAATCTGCTTGACCACATTTTAGTCTAAGAGTTCTACCAGGGCACATTCCATGTACCAACTTGAGATGCCTCACAAGCAAGTTGGTACTTCCATGAGTAGCATGGCAAACAAAACATATAACAGGCATCAGTGCAGTTTACCTCTAAGGCATTAGTGCAGGAGTTTGGCTCTAAGCTCAGCAACCCTTGGAGTTTCCTTCACCTTCCCTATGTCTATGTTGTACACAGTTGTCTGGATAAAGGTGTACATGCTGCGCAGAGATGTATTGTAAGCAGTACCAAAAACAAAGTGAGTCTTGAACAGCTCATCGAAGGCACCAAGAGCACTCGTTGACTTGCACGGCAAGGCTCGCTTGTCCAGGATGATGAAGTACGCATGGATGATGCTCCTCCTGGTCCCCACTGCTATAAGATATGGTTGTTGGCTCTGGTCAATCGCATCAAGGTGCTGCTGGATACTGGTTCCTGCCTGAAGATGACAAACATGAAGACCATCATTAGTTCATAATAACGGCAGCAGCACGACCTATCTATCTATAAGAATGGCAACACAAACCTTTTGGAATTTTACAAGATGAATGTACTTGAAATGTGTGTGTCTGCTATTGCACAACTGCACGCTGCAGGTGCTCACATTGTTTAGTTCAGTATCAAAACATGCTTATTTCAGACAAAAACGGTTGAGAAAGTTATTGGCGTTATATTTGACAATAGAAGAAATAAAACAACTGGAACTTATGATCAAAGAGTCATAACTGATACATTTTATGAAGTTCCAATTCTCAAGACATTGCAGACAAGAGACAACCTCTCTTTTCTAAAGAGAAAAAGTCAGTACAAATTCAGCTTTTTTATGATGACTTTGAGATAGCTTATCCATTGGGATCAAAGTTAGACCATTTGTGGAATCACAAGTTAGAACATTGTCAAACTATGCGGTCAAACCCAACAACACCTCATGTGTACGGTGTGAAGGCTGCTTGCTTACTGAACTCTGCAGTATTTCAATACTACTGAACATTTTTCTGTTGATATAATGCATGACATTTTAGAAGGAGTTGCGTGATTTGAGGTAAAACTTGTGTTACAGTATATACAAGCCAACTTTGTAACTGCAAAAGAGGTGTACAGTAGAATTCATTCATTTAACTATGGGTACACAGAGAGGAGGAATCGTCCACCTGCAGTCAAATTGGATGATGGGAGCAATGATTTGGGCCTAAATGCTACTCAGACTTGGTGTCTTCTCTGTAATTTGCCATTGATATTTGGTGATCTGGTACAGGAAGGTGATAAATATTGGCAGCTGCTTCTCTTACTACTACAGATAGTAAATATTGTGTTTTCTCCTGTTCTAACAGAGGGTATGACTATTTATCTGAAGCACATAATTGCTCGTTATTGTTGCCGTTTTTGTCTCACCGAGAAAATGGAGAACTGTGGATGACCCAAGAGTGACAACACAAACCTTTAGGAATTGTACAAGATGCTGCTCAGCTTGGGATGCAGACATCTTTCCTGGTCTTTTGCGGCCTTGTGATGCAGGAGGAATCAAATGGAGCAGGAGAAGGATGGAGGAAAGGTCACTGTCCCATCCTAAACAAAGAAGATATCCTGAGTAAAATGGTTCATTCCCATCATCAGTGACATTAACATTAACATTTCAGTCATTTTAAATAATATAAATGATAATTTTTTATCATCTAACCATCAGCATTTGTGTCAGCTCCCTCATCAACTGTAGATTCAGCCATCTCGATCAGCTCCTGAAGTTTAGCTCTCTGACTGGCAAGGGTCTTGCTTAGCATGATGATCTTTTGCTTGAATGTAGTTGGCCACCTCTCCAAAAACTTGGCTGATGTCTCCTCTCCAAACAGCAGCACAAAATCCTGTTCAATCTGAAAAAAATCAGGTGGTGAAGTAAGCAGTACAGGCTCTACTTGCCTTCTGCGGTTCTGCAACAGTATTGCCATGCTACGAACGGACAGAGATGGACACATGACACATATAGAAGCAGCTGCACCGCATAAAAATAAGACAAGACAACAAACAAAACATTCGTTTTGAGTTTCAAGTCAATTTCTTTCTCACAAAATATTTTACTTTTTCTCAAACACCGTTTTGGAGGCCAATCACCAGGATACACATGAATCGAACAACTACTATTACGGAAGTATTGTTTTTGTTTACATTTACTGGCCAACCTGAATTGGCATCTAGAGATTAAACGCAATGTATACAATTTAAAACTGTTCCTTAAAAAAGTCTTACCAAGCCCTTCACATCCAGAAAGCGTGGAAATTTGGTTAGGATGGTGGAGCATTTAATCGGGTCGTGGGTCATCTTCTTCCTGTACTCAAAGGTCGATTTCATCTTCTGTTTGACCGTTTCTTCATCAGAAGAATGCTTCATAAGAGAAATGGCCTCTCTGCACTGGTCTTCACTCAGGGTAACCGAAGTTAGTTGGGGTCGAAATAATGTTCCTTAAGAAGATGAACGTGGTTACTAATCTTAAAGAAAAAATTAACCAAGTCTCATTTGCTCAGATACCATACCAGACAAATTAAACACAGATGCTCTTTATCAGTTGTAATATATACTTACATATCCATTTTCGGTGTAGGGATCCTTCAAGTATGGGAACAAGGAGACGATGCCTCGTGCAAACGTTTCCCTCACACTGCGCGGTGGTGCTGTCCTGAAATGAATATACACAAGCAGCATTCCTACTCTGTCAGCTAAATATCAGGAGTGATTTTAGAAGCTGTATCATGCCCATCGAGTTTGATACAAGAGAAATCTTCTCCCAATAGCAGTGGATGGCCAGCAGTAGCCTAACCAATTATTTGACTGAGATACTGATACAGAAATAATTCTTAACAAACAACAGAGCAAGTACTGCTCTACAATTTTCATTATGAATCTTTCCTTTAAACTTACCCATGAGTCTCTGTCATCTCTGAAACAAGAATGTTGATCATCATTCGTCTGGTGCTGTCAGTGAGGCTTTTAGTTTTGGAGTATTCCTTGATGACAACCTCTCCACCAGGTTTCTTATTGAGTATGCTCTCTATCAGCTGTAAGAAAACAGCAGTGTTGAAGGGTTAGTTTACTATTTTGAACGTTAGACCCCATTTGCGGTCCCTCTATGAACCTGAAACAAAGAGAGCTTTTCTGCAGGGCTACAATAGAAGTCAATGGTAGCAGTAGCGGCCACGTCAGGAAACTCACCGAGTGGTCACTGGTGTCCGTTGATGTTCTGACAAAAAAAGTATGCTTCTTATCAGGTTTTATGTATCATTTAGCATTCAGTCGCAGTACAGCCATATGCTTCCACTGAAAATAGTTCCATGCTAAATGATACATAAAACCTGATAGGAAGCATACTTTGCGGCGATTTTTGTCAGGACATCAACGGACACCAGTGACCACTCTGAGTTTCGTGACTTTGAAAACGAGTTTAATTTTGAGTTTGGTAGTGGCTGCTACTGGTACCATTGACTTCTATTGTAGCCCTGCAGAAAAGCTGTTGCTAGCTCAATAATGGAGCGATCAGTGAAATTATGGTCTCTATGTTTCAGGTTCATGGTAGAGGAACCGCAAATAGGGTCTAATGTTCAAAATAGTGAACTAACCCTTTAAAATCCATTTGCTGGCACATGAATTGCAGAATGAATTACAAACATACATTTTTGCTTCGTCATCAGATCTTTGACGTTTTCTTGAAGGGCTTCCATCCTCGCTCAAAATGATTGTATCATCTGACTCAAGGCCTGAGGCACTCATCTCAGAACCGGCAGAGGAAGGACTCATCAGGGGAGATGCTAAAATACACAATACACACAAATGTTATATTGAACGTAATGCCACAAGTGACCAAGACTTGAAAACATAGATGGTTCCCACCCTATAGTTCCAATCACTATATCCTGATTTTACAGTACATACATTTATGCAGTTTGAACTTATAGAACACTACACTGAACTGGCACCACCATAGCCCTGGACGTGATGCTGCAGAAGCTAGAGAGGGAGAGGAAGGTGGGCATCGCTGCCTTCATACGCACGATAAGACTGAGTCGTCCCCTGGTGGTTCAGACTGAGGTAAATACTGACTCCAGACTTAACCCCTATCAGACTGATAAACACTGACTCTAACCCATATCAGACTGGTAAAGACTGACTCCACACTATCCCCTATCAGACTGGTAAAGACTGACTCCAGACTAACCCCTATCAGACTGATAAAGACCGACTCCAGACTATCCCCTATCAGATTGATAAAGACCGACTCTAACCCCTACCAGACTGAGCTAAAGACTGACTCCAGACTATCCCCTATCAGACTGATAAAGACTGACTCCAGGCTAACCCCTATCAGACTGAGGTAAAGACTGACTCCAGACTATCCCCTACCAGACTGAGGTAAAGACTGACTCTAACCCCTACCAGACTGTGGTAAAGACTGACTCCAGACTAACCCCTATCAGACTGGTAAAGACTGACTCCACACTATCCCCTATCAGACTGATAAAGACCGACTCTATCCCCTACCAGACTGAGGTAAAGACTGACTCCAGACTAACCCCTATCAGACTGATGAAGACTGACTCTAACCCCTACCAGACTGATGAAGACTGACTCCAGACTAATCCCTATCAGACTGGTAAAGACTGACTCCAGACTAACCCCTATCAGACTGGTAAAGACTGACTCCAGACTAACCCCTACCAGACTGGTAAAGACTGACTCCAGACTAACCCCTATCAGACTGGTAAAGACTGACTCCAGACTAACCCCTACCAGACTGAGGTAAAGACTGACTCCAGACTATCCCCTACCAGACTGAGGTAAAGACAGACTCCAGACTAACCCCTATCAGACCAGCACATACCTTCATTGCCCAGTGTGAGCTTGAACACACCAAGATCTGGCTCTTTCACCACCTCCTCAAACACATCCCCATCAACTTCAGTTCCAGATCCATCATACAGCTTTGCATCTGATAAACTGGTAACTGGGATTCCAAATTTCTGGAAAGCTGTGACAAACATTAAAACAACAACCTACAATTAGATTTGCAATCATAATGGTAAAAGTAATCAGACTAAATCGCAAATTAAAAGCTTACCTTCAGTCAAAAGGTTGTCAAGTGTCAGGTCAATGACCTTGACATATTTTTGTTCACCATTGAACCTCACCTTGATCAGCATCTGGAAGTAGTGATACAAGATAGGCCACAATGGATGAAAAAGTAGTGATACAAGATAGGCCACAATGGATGAAAAAGCATTACATTTGTATTTCAATCATGAAACATTACAAGAGAGACAACTAGCTTCTTCATCAATACTCATTTACTTAGCTATGGTAATTTCACAGTACAATATAATAAAGACTGACTGCAGGGAGAGGAGCGAGCTAGCTAGTTCAGTGTTGCCAGATTGGATTGATTGGCGCGCGATAAACTCCCAACTCCCCACGAGTCTCTGCTCTTTCACTCCCCATGAGTCTCTGCTCTTTCACTCCCCACTCCCCAAGAGTCTTTACTCTTTCACTCCCCACTCCCCAAGAGTCTCTGCTCTTTCACTCCCCACTCCCCATGAGTCTCTGCTCTTTCACTCCCCACTCCCCACGAGTCTGCTCTTTCACTCCCCACTCCCCACGAGTCTCTGCTCTTTCACTCCCCACTCCCCATGAGTCTTTGCTCTTTCACTGGAATCTATGAAGTTAGCTACGTTAGGCTAGCTAAAGAATACAACAGTCACCCTCCAATTAGCTAGTTTAATGTTGCTCATTTAAGCTAGCCATCAAGTCAGTCAGTCACGTTAGACCTTGGACATACGTAACGTTATTTTAAGATACAAAGCCATTGTATGGTGAACAACAATATAAAGTTATTCTAAAATGCTGCTTCTGTTGAAATGCCAAATTATTCGTGAAGGAAATGGCGCGGATAACGTTAGTCAAGCTAGCTAACATTAGCTAGCTAGTATAGCCAACTCCATGTCTGTTAGTGCTATTTCACTGGAATCTATGGGCGTTAGCTAACGTAGCTAACGAATAGCACAATCACCTCTCCACATTATGAGCTAACAACTCTGCTTCTGTAGAAATGCCAATATTGGTTTAATAACGCTAGGTGATTTAGGAGAAATTTACCTGATCTGTCGATGTGAAGCAAGTTGCGCGCGATAATAGCTAGCTAGCCCCCAGCCACACATCTCAGTCTGAGCTATTTCACTGGAATCTATGGACGTTAGCTACACGGAATACAACCTAATCACCCCTCCATTATATTAACAATGCTGCTTCTGTTGAAATGCCAAATAATTGGTTTAATAGGTGATTAGAAGAAACTTACCGCGACAGTCTCTCCAGCAGAAGAAAATCGCGCAGTCCTCGTTTGAAATGGGAAATGGACGGTTTGAAACTTTCAAACTGAAACGAGGAGGTGGGGCTTTCGAGAGTAGCCTACTTCTTTTACACCGCATCTTTTAACTACGAACATTTTCACCAACACTAGGGGGCATCTTACTAAACCTGTTGTTGTAATAACTCTAAAACAGTCAATATACTTTGACACTGTGTATTTTACACTGGGAAATTTACTGTGTAGACAGGTAGAATGGGAACAGTTTATACACTAGACAGGTAGAATGTAATACCAGTTTATACACTAGACAGGTAGAATGGGAACAGTTTATACACTAGACAGGTAGAATGTAATACCAGTTTATACACTAGACAGGTAGAATGTAATACCAGTTTATACACTAGACAGGTAGAATGTAATACCAGTTTATACACTAGACAGGTAGAATGTAATACCAGTTTATACACTAGACAGGTAGAATGTAATACCAGTTTACACACTAGACAGGTAGAATGGGAACAGTTTATACACTAGACAGGTAGAATGTAATACCAGTTTATACACTAGACAGGTAGAATGTGAGAACAGTTTACACACTAGATGGGTAGAATGTGAACAGTTTATACACTCAGTTCACACACTAGACAGGTAGAATATGAACAGGAAGCAGCTGTCATCAATCACAGAGGGTCATAATCACAAGCACGCTCATGAAGCATATCATTCCTAGCAATGAGGTCAGCTCCGCCCCTTTCTCGTAGCAAAAAATGTCTCCCCATTCAGAAGAAAAAGATGGTCCACGGCTCCACACAGCTTTGTGAATTGTTACTTGCGGTAGACTTCTAGAAATGTCTAGCGCTAGTTCGGAGGACTGGGAATATTCCCCCTGTGCTAAGTAAGGCCTCACTCACCAGTTTAAATCAGAGAACACAAGTAATAATCGTCTTTGAGTAGTCCTATTTTGTTTTGTGTATACAGTATATGATGAAATGGGTCAGTGTGATTTTTAAAGTTAAACTTATGACTAATCAGTCGTCATGTATCTCCTCTTATCACTCTTTTCTTGTTTCCCTGCAGAAGAGAAGCTGGAAGGTGGTCAGGAAGAGAGGGACAGGAGGCAAACAGAGCGCTGTTATTGTTACTTGGTCGTCCGTCTACCTTTTTGGTTATTAGTTGTGTTGTTTGTTTTTGCCACTGCTTCCATAGTCTCTGCTTTACATTACCCATACTTGGCCACACGCAGGCACCGCTTGTTGCAGTTGCCCCTCTCCCTTTACACCCCTAAACATAACAGCCTGAGAGGGGCCGTAACATGATGTTTTAGAACAACACCATGCGGGACAGATAGTTGGCATATTCTTAAAAACATATTACGTCATAATACGGGAGCTATATCGTAAGGGAATGGATGAAGGTACGGTGGCCGACGCGTGCAAATCACAACGGCAAATCCGGAACACAACGGCAAGTCCAAAAAACACAACCGCAAAGTTCAAACACAACAACAAAGTTAAAAAACACAACAGCAAGTCAGAAAACACAACTGCAAGTTGGAAACACAAATGCAATACAGAATACACAACAGCAAGAGAGAAAACACAATCGCAAATTGGAAACCACGATTGCAACTCCCAAAAACACAACGACAATAACCAGAAATCCCATTAGAAATGTGTCAACCGGAAAGGGATTTACTACTTGTTGAATCTGATTGGGCAGCTATAGTGTCAATAACAGTGGGACATGTGCGGGAAGCGAATACTCAAATTAATTTGAAATGATACGTTTAATGACTGGGTTTAAGAATGGAACTATTTTTCTCCCACATGCAGGAGCCTATCTTGCCTCCTGCCAGTCTGTTATCTTGCATAATATTAAATTGCCTCCTGCCAGGCTGTTGTTATAAATAACTACTTGCCTGGATAAATAAAGGTTATTGATTGCTGATGAGCTAGCTAGCTAGCTCATTGATGTCATATCAAATATTGGACATTTTTATCTATAGCTAGTGACCTGCTTTAGGAGGCTAGTGGCCTCTAAGTAGTTTGCACAAAACAGCTGATCAGACGTTACGATGCATAGCTAGGCTCTTGGCTAGTCTATGTGACACGTACCTAGATGGCAATAATAGCGAAAATAATGAAGATATGTTTTGAGTATATCTGTGGTGGTGATAGGATAACATTAATATACAAAGAGGACGAGTAGTTGTTTTGTTGTATATTATTTCAATCATCATTCTCTACAAAATAGATTACATCCAAATTCGTAGCATCATCATTCATTAGCATCATCATTCATTCATTCTTGTCCTAGTGATTTTGACGTTAGCTGGTTGGCTGGAGTAAGGGCCGACTGCTTCATGTTGAAACGCAAAATGTCGCAGCCCAGCAAACACCCCAAGGAGGTTGGTTTGGTGCAACCAGTAGCGCCAGTTGGGTGGAGTGCGCGGTTCACTGCACCCTGGTTACGCACCGTTCCTGTGGGTGTCTCTCTCTGTGGCACGGCGGCGGACCAGTATCCAGTGCGCATATTGAGAGATACGGGAGCAGCCCAGTCTTTTATACTCTCTGATATTCTGCCTTTCTCTGAAAAGTCCTCCACTGGTTCTAGTGTATTGGTGCAGTACATCGAAATGAGATATGTGTCGGTGCCTCTCCATCTGGTGCACAGTTGTGATAGCCAGTGGAGTGTAAGGTGGCCGTGCGTCCGTCTTTTCCAATAGGTGTAAATGTTCTTGCTCGGTAACGATATTGCTGGTGGCAGGGTTATGCCTATGCTGGAGGTTTTGGAACATATCCCTCTGTTCTACAGCCTGATGTGTTGGCCCAGAGCTAGGTTTCCTGAAGTGTTCCCTGTGTGCGCATGTAGCCTACCCATGCGCAGGACTGAGTGAGGTAGTTGACTTGGTTGATACCGTGTTCGCGACTGAGTTGTCTGACTCATCAACTGCCCCAGTTCCATCTATGCCCACTTCGCCTACCGCTGACGCAAGTGCTCATAGTCAGAGCATGCTCCAGAGTAAAAACCTTGTGTCCGAGCCTACCCAGCTATGACACGCAGTAACCTGATTTCCTTACAGAGGACAGATGTTGAGTTGGCCAAGTGTTGGCTGCTCGGGATTTAGACATGGATGATGCTACGAATTAGGATGTAATCTATTTTGTAGATGATCTCTGTTGTATATTGAAATAATATACAACAAAACAACTACTCGTCCTCTCTCTGTATATGAATGTTATCCTATCACCACCACAGATATACTCAAAACATATCTTCATTATTTTCGCTATATTGCCATCTAGGTGTCACATAGACTAGCCAAGAGCCTAGCGCATCGTAACGTCTGATCAGCTGTTTTGTGCAAACTACTTAGAGGCCACTAGCCTACTAAAGCAGGTCACTAGCTATAGATAAAAATGTCCAATATTTGATATGACATCAATGACAATTAGCTAGCTAGCTCATCAGCAATCAATAACCTTTATTTATCCAGGCAAGTAGTTAAGAACTTCTTATTTATAACAACAGCCTGGCAGGAGGCAAGATAACAGACTGGCAGGAGGCAAGATAGGCTCCTGCATGTGGGAGAAAAATAGTTCCATTCTTAAACCCAGTCATTAAACGTATCATTTCAAATTGATTTGAGTATTCGTTTCACGCACGTCCCACTGTTATTGACACTATAGCTGCCCAATCAGATTCAACAAGTAGTAAATCCCTTTCCGGTTGACACATTTCTAATGTGATTTCTGGTTATTGTCGTTGTGTTTTTGGGAGTTGCAATCGTGGTTTCCATTTTGCGATTGTGTTTTCTCTCTTGCTGTTGTGTATTCTGTATTGCATTTGTGTTTCCGACTTGCAGTTGTGTTTTCTGACTTGCTGTTGTGTTTTTTAACTTTGCTGTTGTGTTTGAACTTTGCGGTTGTGTTTTTTGAACTTGCCGTTGTGTTCCGGATTTGCCGTTGTGATTTGCACGCGTCGGCCACCGTATGAAGTACTTAAAACAAACTGATTGTACACATTGATTGTGAACAATACATTGGAACATTTGGACTGAATTTGAGTATTGAATAGAGATATTATTGAAAATGAAAAGGGCAGGAGTGCTGGGAAGTTCAGACAGGTGTGATCAAGGTGATATTTGGTCAGGAACACAAAAGACTGAGCTAGGGATCCTACCCACACGTGTAGCGGCATATCTCAATATATATCTTATATAGCGATAGCTCAATAAAAAGGTTTAACAAGAAAACTTTTTTCTAGTTTCTTTTCTTTTAACAAGATAATTGAGGTGTCTACTCTTGTGTAGGTTATGATTTGAAATGTCTTCTTTTTGGGTGGAACATGCAAACATGGAATACAGTTAAATTCCTCCTACGATATTATCTGCTTGTCTGATTAACTATAGTATACAGTAAGACACTATGTAACTCAAACTCATGAATCAACTGTTTGATTGTTATAAGGTGAAGTGAATACAGCGTTACAGTCTAGCCCTATTCCTATCGTTTTTTTCCAAAGGCCTCCAGATCTGCCTATTACACTAGAACGCATCGCCGGATTTCAAGCACCAAAACGTGGCCCCGGACGTATCGATCTGCCTCCGGGTTCGAGCCTCATTTTGGCCTCAGTAGTGTAACTGCTATGCGCAAAGGCAGGCGAAAACTCAGAAAAACGCAGTAGTGTAATCCAGGCCTAAGGCTATAGCTATGGCTTCTCTCCTGTATGAACACGCTGGTGTATCTTTAACTTTCCTGAGACAGTGAAGTTCTTCCCACACTGGTCACAGTGGTATGGCTTCTCTCCTGTATGAACACGCTGGTGTGTCTTTAAATTTCCTGAGTCAGTGAAGTTCTTCCCACACTGGTCACAGTGGTATGGCTTCTCTCCTGTATGAACACGCTGGTGTTTCTTTAAATCTCCTGACATAGTGAAGTTCTTCCCACATTGGTCACATTGGTATGGCTTCTCTCCTGTATGAACACGCTGGTGTGTCTTTAAATATCCTGACGCAGTGAAGTTCTTTCCACACTGGTCACAGTGGTATGGCTTCTCTCCTGTATGAACACGCTGTGTATCTTTACATTTCCTGACGTAGTGAAGTTCTTTTCACACTGGTCACAGTGGTATGGCTTCTCTCCTGTATGAACCCGCTGGTGTGTCTTTAACTTTCCTGAGTCAGTGAAGTTCTTCCCACACTGGTCACAGTGGTATGGCTTCTCTCCTGTATGAACACGCTGGTGTATCTTTAACTTTCCTGAGACAGTGAAGTTCTTCCCACACTGGTCACAGTGGTATGGCTTCTCTCCTGTATGAACACGCTGGTGTGTCTTTAAATTTCCTGAGTCAGTGAAGTTCTTCCCACACTGGTCACAGTGGTATGGCTTCTCTCCTGTATGAACACGCTGGTGTTTCTTTAAATCTCCTGACATAGTGAAGTTCTTCCCACATTGGTCACATTGGTATGGCTTCTCTCCTGTATGAACACGCTGGTGTATCTTTAACTTTCCTGAGACAGTGAAGTTCTTCCCACACTGGTCACAGTGGTATGGCTTCTCTCCTGTATGAACACGCTGGTGTGTCTTTAAATTTCCTGAGTCAGTGAAGTTCTTCCCACACTGGTCACAGTGGTATGGCTTCTCTCCTGTATGAACACGCTGGTGTTTCTTTAAATCTCCTGACATAGTGAAGTTCTTCCCACATTGGTCACATTGGTATGGCTTCTCTCCTGTATGAACACGCTGGTGTGTCTTTAAATATCCTGACGCAGTGAAGTTCTTTCCACACTGGTCACAGTGGTATGGCTTTTCTCCTGTATGAACACGCTGGTGTGTCTTTAAATCTCTTGATGTAGTGAAGTTCTTCCCACACTGTTCACAGTGGTACGGTCTTGGCTTGTCTGTGTCTCTCTGTCTCTGGGCAGTAGCTGGGGTGAGGGGGGTGTTGGAGATGGTGATAGGGAGTGATTGAGAGGAGGAGGAGGAGGAGAGAATCTCTGGTCTGATCTGTCTGCTCGAGAGACGAGAGAGAGAGACGTAGAGGTTGTCATGGCTCCTCTTGAGGTGCTTGTTGAGGTAGATCTGGGAGGTGTAGGTGAATGGGCACACAGAGCAGGAGAACACCTGAGTCTGGGACAAGTCTGACATCACTCCTGGGAGAGTGAAAGAGAAAGAGACAAACATTAAAAAGGATTCTCACACCTGTATTTCAAGTGCAAATACTGTATAGAGTGTTTATACGTATGTAACTAGTGGGGGGCGAAACACGACGACACCACAACTTCAGATTGAGGACAGGAGAGAGAAAGATATGCAAGAGGTTCCTCTGGCTGAGCTCGAGTGAAGGAGAGCGACAGAGGAGAGAGAGGACTGAGAAAAAGAAAAGAGGAGAAAGGAGAGAAAACAAGCATGAATACATGGAAGCCCACGGCAATAGCTACCTTAGAGAGCTAGAGTAAGCTAGCACTCCTAAAGATAAGTCAAGCTACCATGTTCCATGGCAACTAACAGCATTCCATTTTGTTCTGAGCAAGTGTGCCTGCCTAATATTGGCAATTTGCGTGCCTCACAACAGTGATTTGCACAGGCACCATTGGAGTTCATGACATAGTGCCCTCTGTATCGTTGCATCCATGAGTGCCCTGAATTTCACGCTGTATGCCCATGTCTTGCCTGCTGGCTGGCGCCATGGTGGCTGGCGCCATGGGAAAAAGACAGAGGAGAGGAAGGACGGTAGAGGAGAGCTACTTGGACAGCGGTTATTATTATGACCAGCAGACCTCTTGTTCTTTCAGCTTTAAGGAAAGAGGTGGATGAGAGAGAGATGGAGAAGACAGAGGGAAGAAGAGTTGAGGACAGATACCTCTAGCGGTGCTCTTTTCTTCCCAGACGTAGTTGAAGGAGATTCTCTTGTATCTGTACTCCTGTCCGTACCAGACCAGCAGCTCCTCCCCGACAGCCAGCAGGCGACAGCAGCGAAACAGGATCCCTCCACGGTACTGAAACGCTACCAGGTTCTGCTCTTCCTCAGTACCGGCACAGTTCACATACCTGGGGGAGAGAGGGGGTGGTTTCATAAGAACAAACAGGTGAGGGAGGGAGAGACGGGAGGAAGGAAGGATGGAGGGAGGGAGAAAAAGTGGGTGAGATGTAGGGACTGACTGTATGGAGGGAGGAAGGGAGGGAGGGAAACTTTCAAGACTGGAGAGATGGTTTATTTTGAGTGAGAGCAGCAGAATAGATTCTGGAAATCTGAGAAATGAGCATGTGTTCATATTTCTTCACCTGATTGTAATGCCTAATTATTCTACAGTTTACACATGCAAAGATGGGTCCATCCCTGACACGATCTACAGACCGCACCAACATGACCATACCTCTGACACTTATAACAGCGCAAGGGAGGGCACTGGTAGGGCTTGACCAAATAGGACAAAAACCCAAGGCTAACCCGCTCCGGTAAAGCCTCCTCCGCAAAGGAGACCAACACGGCCGTGCTAGCCTGCCTTACCCCCCCACGCACAGTCCCAAACCTCCAAACCCCTACAACCTCCGCCCCCTTGAGATACTGCATGATCTCGTCGTCAGTTACCTCCACATCCACCCCATATATCACCCCCTGCAACCCACGGCCAGATACATTACCCGGAACCATGCACTCCACCTGTCTCCCGAGCAGCGTTGACATCAATCCTTTCTTCCTCTGGGCCTCCGTTTTACAGAAAACCAACAGATTGCCATCGGACAAAGACCTGGCGTGCAGGATCGAACTGATTTTTTGGGTGAGATCCTTGGACACCTTGAACGGGTTCATGGACCCACCCGATCCATCCTTGAACCTGATAATCAGCCGCCACCCGTCCCCATCCACCAACTCTCGTCTAAGCAGTTTCACCTCGGGCGGACCTCCACTTCCCAGGCCCCTACCCTCCGACGATCTACCCCTCTTCCCCGAACTACCCCCCGCCACCCGAGAGGACATGCCTCAAGGACACCCAACCTACAAACCCTCCCCACCAACAATCGCTAAACAGGCAAGCAGTTCCAAGCTGTTCAAACAACCCGCGCAACGCAGCTCGACTAGCCGCTCTGACAAGTGGAGTAGGCTTGTCTTGCGCCGCCTTATATTCAAGCAATACACAGGTATGACGCTTCCAGGGATGTGATTGGCTAACCCATTTGTACACGTCATAAGAAATGGCGGACATCATCAACAGTGGTCGAGAATACAGACACGTGACATGAGAAAAGGCGGTAAATCTGGCAGGGACAAAGGGACAAATGATGGTTATTCTGGAGCAGACAACGTCTAGGTGAGTCAACCTCCTGGAGAGGTCATCCTGTCATAAATTAGATTAGCACAGCTATGTGAAAGGTTGAGGGAGGTGGTGAGGTGGTGAAACTACAATTTCTATGACACGGTGTGCAGGGATACTGATTGAAGAGTTTAAATTGTGGAACACAGGCCAACCAACTATCTGATCAATCGTGACCACAAGTCCGTATGGTAGAAGCCACAGCGCGTCGCAGAATCAAATAAGGGACCATTCCAAATTTACTAGAGCACTTTAACTCGGGAATAAAAATGCGTGAACCTCCCCCTGACGGAAATATATCCACCAATTCGACAATAATCATTTTAATAAGGTCGAAGAAAATAACGCCTTCCGTTTTCGAGTCAAATAAGTCGCACAGGTAGTGCTGTGATCAGCAAACGGCGAAAAGTCGATGATGTCAATAAATAAAATGTAACGTACAATTTCTTAGCATAGCGAAATTAGGCATACAATGTTTAGCTTGTCAGCTCTGACAATGTGCGAAATCTCAAGCTTTTACCATATCGGCTTGTTTACATTTATCCAGAATGCCACGCATTCAGACAGTTTGACTGGAACGCTATGAAGTCGTGAGTCGTGACTTGAAGTCGTAACTTACGAGCTCAAAATCCTATCTGGAACGCGGCAATAGTCTACTGTGTGTGGGACGTACCATTACAACGTAACTCTAGTGGGGGGTTCTAACACAACAGTCCCATAACAATGCTCCCCATTTAATGTCACCAGCGAATAAAAGAAGTGAACGCACGCAGCAACGACCAGCAACAGAGAAATTCACTGAAAACAGACCGCATGTCGGTATGTTCGCTTCACGCGCTTCCCTCTCAACATGGTCATACAAAACAGCTTGCTGAATTCCGAAAAGATGAATAAACTATTCTGTTTTCGATTCAAATGTGTAGACACAGGCCTATAGCCTAACCCTCCCCTGGACTCAAAAAAAACAAAACAGTAACCCTCCCCTGGACTCAAATTAAAAAACCTCCCTTGGACTAAACGCACGACCCTCCCCTGTTTTCCTCCAGTGAACCCCTGGTTGGATTGCCTCCAGGATTAACATCTAAGGATTTTAAAGAACAAGTAAATGTAGGCAAAAATCACTTCCTGAACCGAAGCCCCAAACTGTTGCGCTCTAATTTTTCAAAATAAAAAATAACTTACAACTTACCGAATTGAAGATTGTCGCAGCCTTTCCAGTGAAAAGCTAGTGAGTAGGTTGTGATGAAAACGTTTATTACTCAAAAAGAATAAAGAGCTTGTCTCTTGTTTTCTTCAGATGGATGTAAAATAAGAATCGGTGTTCGACATTGAAGAGTGCCCAAGGTAGAGAGACAGATTACAAACACAATTTATATACACTCTTAACCAATCGGTGAAAGCCGGGAACAATGACGCGTTTCACTGAGATCCTGTCTAGAGCCCGCCTCCTCAACATTAGGCTACCTGCCGCCCTCTTCTGGATATGTAACGGTAGTGACCAGTTCTGACATTACTATGACATTATTATTCTGACATGCATTATGCGTGACCTCTTCATTTATGTGAGGTCTTATATTGAATGTCCAGTGCTGACCATGTTCCTCCTTGTTTTCCAAAGATAAAAAGGTGCAGTCTCTTCTTGTTCTTTAGTCCTGGACCTGGATCAGGGCTACTTCTTCCCATTCATTCTAATATGAGAGGTGTGAACACAAGACTACTGACGACCACTTCAGCCAGACAATACGTAGACTAGATGGTTCCCAAGTGTGAATGTGTCTGCTCTCCATCTTCAGCGCTATTGAAAAGCTGAATCCCTCCTCATTCTGACTATAAGTGCTAACGGTCTAAATCACCAGCAATTGAAACTGTCTTCTTAGGTACCTGGATCTGGAGGAGAAAAGAAAGGCAGAGTTCAAGGACTATGCAAACACCTTCCCAGTCCAGTCCGCCTCCCCCTGCTGTTGGCTGTAGCCCTGGTTCTGGACCCGGACTCGGAACTGAATGTTTGATTGATCTTAAAATGACCTCATATTGGTATAATCACTGGTATGTAGACTATGATGGGTTTGTCAAATACATGGAATTATTCGTTTAGTTTTTTCTTGGGTGGACTCAATCTTATTTGGGTCCCTAAATTGGGCCTCAGTCATCAAAACTTTGATTATAGCTTTAGAAGAACATAATCAATCTTGATAGAGATAAAAGCAATGAATTAAAATGGATTTAATAAGGATTTGTGCCTATTATTATTTCTCTCAGACTCAATAGCTGCAGCCCATAGATTACATGTTCTATAGGGTGTGTTAGGGTACTTATTTTCCAAAATATGGTAAAATGAGCACTTGCGTTTTCATTTGCGTTTATGGTCTTCTAACGTTACGACTAGTCAAGATCCTGCAATAGCCTATTCATATCTACCTGGTTAGATTTCTATCGGAAGTTGGCTAATGTTAGCTGGCGTTATTAGCAAGCTGGCTGGATTTGGACCTGATCCAGGGCTCTTGTTCTTGTGCATTCCATTCATTTCAATATGAGAGGTGTGAACGGCCTATTGGTGGTATTTGGCGCAGCTGCACTGCGTCATGACCTCATTTTCATTGATGAAGCTGGATTCAATCTATCTAAAACCAGGCGTCGGGGCCCAGATGTTACAGGACAAAGAGCTGTTGTGAATGTCCCTGGGCAGCCAGGGGGAAATATCACCTTGTGTTCCTGGAAGAAGAATCAGTGTTTTGTGGTGTGTGGAAGCAGGTCTGTGAGCTTCAAGAATGTTAAGTTGGGGGAGGGGGAGAGCCCTTTCCACTAGCCCAGAGAGATAAGGAGGAGGAGGTCTTAAGATGAGGTCATTTTTGCTGAAGTATGAGACTCATTGTTTTCTGACCACACATTTGTACTCTGATATCCCTGCTCTGGAGATCAGACATACCTTGTGAGCTCACAATAAAATCATTTAAACATGCCTTAGTTTACGGAATATAATTACTAGATTGTTGATAATCAACCTGCAAAAATCTACATTTGGCCTTTGAGGGCTGAAAACATTTTCAAGAAGTTCCTACATCTGCAAGGAGTTCTCCATCACCATGCCACCCTAGGTCCATCCAGTACTGCACACATGATCATGTTCTGAGGGGGCGGCAGCAGCTCAGGAGGTAGAGTAGCCGTCTGGGAGCCTCCAGTTCAATTCCAGCTATCTCCTCTGCTTCGTTGACGTGTTCTTGAGTAAGACACTAATTTATCCCAATGAGGAGGCTAACACCAGCTGGCCACCATTGGTGAGTGATTGAGAGAAGATATTGTAAAGCGCTCTATGCTTTAGAAGTGCACTCCACTCACAATGACATATCTGGTGCTCTATATAATGCAGTTGTACAGGATGGAGCAAAGCAGCCCAGGTTTGTTGTCATGTGGGATCATGTTAGTTTCCACCGGGCTGCTCTGGTCTGGGACTGGTTCACCAACCACCATACATAACTTCACAGGTGGATACACTGTTACCCCCTTACTCCCCATTCCTCAGTCCCATTGAGGAATTATTTTCACGGTGTTGGAAGGTGTTGAATATTGGTTGATTTTCAGAGAAATATTGGTTTAATCTGATCCTGTTAGCTGTTCCTAATTATAATGATTGACCTCTGAGTATGGCTGTAGCTGGAGCTTTCTGTAAGAAATGGTGTCCCTCTTCCATAGACTTATGAGATAAAGATGACATTCCATGGCTGGTACACTCTGTGCCAAACAGCAATTGTTGTGGTTAGCGCCAAGGTAGGTTGACTTGACAAAACAAGGCCACAGAAGAGACCAGAAAGACAGTCTTATCGGAGAAGGGACGAGGGGGGGGTGGGGGCACTCAAACCACATAAGAACCGTGCTCGAGCTCAGATGATTTGATTTGAGTCCAGACAGCATACAGACAGGTCAGCTGTACATTAGACTATATGCCATCGTCTTTTGTATGTTAAACCTTCTGTAATAAACAGCTTTTGATGTCGCTCAAATCCTGTGTTGGAGAGATTCATTTGGAATACACCTAAAGAAGGGACACTGGACTGTGTGATATTGTGAGATCTGGGGCCGTCTTTTATTGTAATCAAAACACAACGCAGAGCTTAATAAGGACAATAATAAAAGACAACGCAAGTCAACAAAGGTCTATGAACACAAACCAGACACCTGCATGACTCTCCCTGGGAGCAATGGAAGAGGCATGCAGAGACACTGAGGTGGGGTCAGTCCAGGGTTGGATACTGAGGGGGGGTCAGTCCAGGGTTGGATACTGGGGGGGGGGTCAGTCCAGGGTTGGATACTGAGGTGGGGTCAGTCCAGGGTTGGATACTGAGGCAGGAACACAAATGAACACACTCTACAGTACCTCTCTCAGGTTATACAATGTTTATTAAAAAGGCTAATGAAAAAAAAAAAACATTCTGAAAAGTTAAGAGTTTAAAATACCATCCAACCAATGCCAACAGTCACCAACAAATACATTTCCATCCCAGTTTGTATTCCATGTGTGGAGCGCATCCCCTGCTTTTAAAATAATCTCAAATCCAAAAAGATACTCTACTTATTCTAATCTCTAATTGCAATCTGCACTGCTGTGATAACAATATTATAGCCTACCATTACTACTGTTCATCTGATAATTTATTCATGTATATTGTAAGAGATGAATGGTTGTAAACCATGAACTCAACCAGGTATATTGGAATTAATTTAAACAGTTCCCTATGCAATCACCATTTCATCTACTTCGTGTTGCAGTACTTTTTGGTTTTATTCTTTCATGTTTTTAAAGCAATTGACTTTTACCCAGAGGACAAAATTAAATCCATTCATTCACCCAACTTCCTGAACAGCATTCCATAGGCATATAGGATAAGGCCTGCCGTATTATTCAGTTCACCAAGGATCTTCCTCATGTTCCTCTTTTCATTTTCTCCAGTAATCCAAACTCCATATCCAATTCCTATTTAGATTTTTTATCACTGACTACGTTTACATGCACTCAATATTCGGTTTATTGTCCATATTCCGGTTATTGAAACATTAGGAATAAGGAGTTTACATGCGCAAGCAAAAAGGAATATTCCTGTATGATAATTGTAATCATTCGGTATATTCCGAATTTAAACCAGCGACGCACGGAGAACGTCATCGAAATGAAAGTTTTTCGGCACGTTTCTTCTTCCTGTTTAGCCCATCTCCCCAGACAGCAAAGAATGGAAACGATAGCAATATGTTTGTGGTGCGCTATAGTGCTTGCTCTCATCCAGCAACACCACTTCACACTCCTCATTCACTTCCTTACTGAAAGGAGAAAACGAGAGGAAATGTTAAACTCCGGTGCTGTGGCTCTCTTTCATATGCCACTCGTTCACACCAGAGCCCCCCGGGCCCTTTGGATGAAGATTCGCAGCTAGGATTGGTGGGAAATAATTAAATACAATCACAGAACAGGAGAGAACATAACAAGCAGAAATACAATCAAAACAGCAGCAACAAATAGAATAGTCAGTACAAAACTAGTTTGTTTAGACATAACAGAATTGATTTTGCAGAATAAAATAAACTGTAGGCCTACCTATGAAATATACTATAGATTTGTGTTGTATTGCATTTTGAGAATGGCTAACGTTAGTTCAGCAATCTAGAACCAAGATTCCTTGCGAATAAAACATGCGCAGAGCACAAATTCATGTTCCTTTTGGTGGGAATAAACCGATAAGCGTATACATGACTCAATATTCGGTTTGGAAAAGGAATAAACCAGGGGACTTATTCAGTTTTTTTATATTCGGAATATGCCCATATTCCGTTTATTCAAACGGTTGTTTACATGGCCATTGTCAATATTCCGTTTAAGCAAGGTTTATTGAGTGCATGTAAACGCACTCAGTGGTTCACCCGAATAAACCAATTGCTTGTAGAATGATTACAGATCTGACTTCAGAATATTATTCCAGATTAAACTGTACAACATATTTGAGGGGTTCTTTTGCAAAAGCAAACATCTGCTTTTACTGGCCTATTATGTAACCTAAATCATGTTGTCTGTCTCATCATATCTGTGGTGCGGTTTAAAATAGTAAGCTTATTCATCTCTTGATGGTGATGTTTTAGAACGACACCATGCAGGACAGATAGTTGGCATATTCGTAAAAACATATTACGTCATAATATGGGAGCTATATCGTGAGGGAATGGATGAAGGACTTTAAACAAACTGATTGTACACAATGATTGTGAACAATACATTGGAACATTTGGACTGAACTTGAGTATTGAATAGAGATATTATTAAAAAAGAAAAGGGCAGGAGTGCTGGGAAGTTCAGACAGGTGTGATCAAGGTGATATTTGGTCAGGAACACAAAAGACTGAGCTAGGGATCCTACCCACACGTGTAGCGGCATATCTCAATATATATCTTATATAGCGATAGCTCAATAAAAAGGTTTAACAAGAAAACTTTTTGCCAGTTACTTTTCTTTTAACAAGATAATTGAGGTGTCTACTCTTGTGTAGGTTATGATTTGAAATGTCTTCTTTTTGGGTGGAACCTGCAAACATGGAATACAGTTAAATTCCTCCTACGATATTATCCGCTTGTCTGATTAACTATAGTATACAGTAAGATACTATGTAGCTCAAACTCATGAATCATCTGTTTGATTGTTATAAGGTGAAGTGAATACAGCGTTACAGTGTAGCCCTATTCCTATAGTTTTTTTCCAAAGACCTCCAGATCCGCCTATTACACTAGAACGCATCGCCGGATTTCAATCACCAAAACGTGGCCCCGGACGTATCGATCTGCCTCTGGGTTCGAGCCTCATTTTGGCCTCGGTATTGTAATTGCTAGGCGCGAAGGCAGTCGAAAAAAACTCAGAAAAACACAGTAGTGTAATCCAGGCCTAAGGCTATGACTTCTCTCCTGTATGAACACACTGGTGTGTCTTTAACCCTCCTGACGTAGTGAAGTTCTTTCCACATTGGTCACAGTGGTATGGCTTCTCTCCTGTATGAACACGCTGGTGTATCTTTAAGTGTGTTGACTGAGTGAAGTTCTTTCCACACTGGTCACAGTGGTATGGCTTCTCTCCTGTATGAACACGCTGATGTGTCTTTAAATATCCTGACGTAGTGTAGTTCTTTCCACACTGGTCACAGTGGTATGGCTTCTCCCCTGTATGAACACGCTGGTGTATCTTTAAGTCTCCTGACGTAGTGAAGTTCTTTCCACACTGGTCACAGTGGTATGGCTTTTCTCCTGTATGAACACGCTGGTGTTTCTTTAAATGTTCTGATTTAGTGAAGTTCTTTCCACACTGGTCACAGTGGTATGGCTTCTCTCCTGTATGAACACGCTGGTGTTTCTTTAAATTTCCTGAGTCAGTGAAGTTCTTCCCACACTGGTCACAGTGGTATGGCTTTTCTCCTGTATGAACACGCTGGTGTATCTTTAACTTTCCTGAGTCAGTGAAGTTCTTCCCACACTGGTCACAGTGGTATGGCTTCTCTCCTGTATGAACACGCTGGTGTGTCTTTAAATCCCCTGACGTAGTGAAGTTCTTTCTACACTGGACACAGTGGTATGGCTTCTCTCCTGTATGAACACGCTGGTGTGTCTTTAACTCTCCTGACGTAGTGAAGTTCTTCCCACACTGATCACAGTGGTATGGCTTCTCTCCTGTATGAACACGTTGGTGTGTCTTTAAATTTCCTGACTTAGTGAAGTTCTTCCCACACTGTTCACAGTGGTATGGCTTCTCTCCTGTATGAACACGCTGGTGTGTCTTTAAATCTCCTGACGTAGTGAAGTTCTTTCTACACTGGACACAGTGGTATGGCTTCTCTCCTGTATGAACACGCTGGTGTGTCTTTAACTCTTCTGACGTAGTGAAGTTCTTCCCACACTGCTCACAGTGGTATGGCTTCTCTCCTGTATGAACACGTTGGTGTGTCTTTAAATTTCCTGACTTAGTGAAGTTCTTCCCACACTGTTCACAGTGGTATGGCTTCTCTCCTGTATGAACACGCTGGTGTTTCTTTAAATGTTCTGACTTAGTGAAGTTCTTCCCACACTGTTCACAGTGGTACAGTCTTGGCTTGTCTGTGTCTCTCTGTCTCTGAGCAGTAGCTGGGGTGAGGGGGGTGATAGGGAGTGATTGAGAGGAGGAGGAGGAGGAGAGAATCTCTGGTCTGATCTGTCTGCTCGAGAGACGAGAGAGAGAGACGTAGAGGTTGTCATGGCTCCTCTTGAGGTGCTTGTTGAGGTAGATCTGGGAGGTGTAGGTGAATGGGCACACAGAGCAGGAGAACACCCGAGTCTGGGACAAGTCTGACATCACTCCTGGGAGAGTGAAAGAGAAAGAGACAAACATTAAAAAGGATTCTCACACCTGTATTACAAGTGCAAATACTGTATAGAGTGTTTATACGTATGTAACTAGTGGGGGGCGAAACACGACGACACCACAACTTCAGATTGAGGACAGGAGAGAGAAAGATATGTAAGAGGTTCCTCTGGCTGAGCTCAAGTGAAGGAGAGCGACAGAGGAGAGAGGAGTGAGAAAAAGAAAAGAGGAGAAAGGAGAGAAAACAAGCATGAATACATTGAAGCCCACGGCAATAGCTACCTTAGAGAGCTAGAGTAAGCTAGCACTCCTAAAGATAAGTCAAGCTACCATGTTCCATGGCAACTAACAGCATTCCATTTTGTTCTGAGCAAGTGTGCCTGCCTAATATTGGCAATTTGCGTGCCTCACAACAGTGATTTGCACAGGCACCATTGCAGTTCATGACATAGTGCCCTCTGTATCGTTGCATCCATGAGTGTCCTGAATTTCATGCTGTATGCCCATGTCTTGCCTGCTGGCTGGCGCCATGGTGGCTGGCACCATGGGAAAAAGACAGAGGAGAGGAAGGACGGTAGAGGAGAGCTACTTGGACAGCGGTTATTATTTTGACCAGCAGACCTCTTGTTCTTTCAGCTTTAAGGAAAGAGGTGGATGAGAGAGAGATGGAGAAGACAGAGGGAAGAAGAGTTGAGGACAGATACCTCTAGCGGTGCTCTTTTCTTCCCAGACGTAGTTGAAGGAGATGCTCTTGTATCTGTACTCCTGTCCGTACCAGACCAGCAGCTCCTCCCCGACAGCCAGCAGGCGACAGCAGCGAAACAGGATCCCTCCACGGTACTGAAACGCTACCAGGTTCTGCTCTTCCTCAGTACCGGCACAGTTCACATACCTGGGGGAGAGAGGGGGTGGTTTCATAAGAACAAACAGGTGAGGGAGGGAGAGACGGGAGGAAGGAAAGATGAAGGAAGAGAGGGAGGGAGAAAACCAAGTGGGTGAGATGTAGGGACTGACTATGGAGGGAGGGAGGGAGGGAGGGAGGGAAACTTTCAAGACTGGAGAGATGGTTTATTTTGAGTGAGAGCAGCAGAATAGATTCTGGAAATATGAGAAATGAGCATGTGTTCATATTTCTTAACCTGATTGTAATGCCTAATTATTCTACAGTTCACACATGCAAAGATGGGTCCATCCCTGACACGATCTCTGAAAAGCCTGCCTTTTGTTGTTCTGTTTAATTGTTCATGAAGTCTTTCCCTTAACATAGCCTTTTTATTTGCATCTCATTGTTTATAGGCCTCTGGATTCATTTCTAGTTGCTTCTCTATGAACTTCCTTCTGTTAGTTCTATCACAGTCCCTTACCATCTCTGGATCCTGCTGTTTCTGTCTCTCTAGTGACATGATGTTCATATGCGCAGTTTGACTTTTTGATTGGGGGGCAGTCAGTCCCAGCCTACTTCTATCAATATAGATTAGGCCTACTTCTAACAATATAGATTAGGCCTACTTCTATCAATATAGCCTAGGCCTACTTCTAACAATATAGATTAGGCCTACTTCTAACAATATAGATTAGGCCTACTTCTAACAATATAGATTAGGATTACTTCTATCAATATAGCCTAGGCCTACTTATAACAATATAGATTAGGCCTACTTCTATCAATATAGCCTAGGCCTACTATCAATATAGCCTAGGCCTACTTATAACAATATAGCGTGAGCGCAGCCAAATAGATTCTGGAAATCTGAGAAATGAGCATGTGTTCATATTTCTTCACCTGATTGTAATGCCTTATTATTCTACAGTTTACACGCGCAAAGTGGAGTCCCATCTATTTGTAGGCATCTGGTATGACTTGCACATAGCCCCTCCGTGGGAGCAGTGAAAACAAGTGCCAGGGGAATGCTCAAGTCCAAGACATGCCAAACATGTACAAATATTGGGATTGCGATACATTTCACAGGAGAGCAT
This sequence comes from Borostomias antarcticus, assembly GCF_949987555.1. Taxonomy (NCBI): domain Eukaryota; kingdom Metazoa; phylum Chordata; class Actinopteri; order Stomiiformes; family Stomiidae; genus Borostomias; species Borostomias antarcticus. Next base: position 234,262 of record NW_028176267.1, read on the forward strand.
ATTGAGACTGGTAAGATTACACCCTGTGCTTCCCGTCTCAGTAAAGCACATTTTCACTAACACAAATCCCTATCCATCTATCCATCCATCCAAGTATGAATGGATAACTATCTGCATGTCTTCTATATTTTACTTCAATTCAAATGGCTTTATTGGCATGGGAAACATACATATACAATGCCAAAGCAAACATCCCAAAAGGTCACAGAAATGTTATGGTTGAATTGAATGAATAAGTAAGTGTTATATTTACAAATGTATTTAAATGGTAACTTTAAAGTTTGTATGTACAGTGTGTATATGTATAGTGATCAGTGCGGTGTGCAGGGATACTGATTGAAGATTTTCAATCGTGGAACCAAGCCAACCAGCTATCTGATCAATCGTGACCACAAGTCCGTATGGTAGAAGCCATAGCGCGCCACAGACTGGAAGAAGAGGAAGAGGAGTATGCCCACATGATGTACAATATCCATGATGAAAAAAGAGTAGAGCCATACAGAGAGCAGATGGCAGTGAACGGATGCAACATTGAGTTTGAAGTAGACACTGGGGCAAGCCTGACTATAGTGAATGAGAAAACATACAGGAAGATGGGAGGGGGGAAACTCCACCATACAAGAACAAAGCTGTATATGTACACCAGAGATAGTGTAGGGGTGCTAGGCAAGATGTACACACAAGTCAGTTACAAGGGGCAGACCAGACAGTTGCCATTGATAGTGGTAAGAGGGGAGGGGCCAAATATCTTGGGGATAAATTGGCTAGAGGCCATTAGGCTAGACTGGAGGGCCATTTTCAGACTACATACAGGTTGTACCTCAAGCCCTCATCTGATGTCCTGCCTGCATAACAGGGGTTCTATGTGTAACATGTGGGTGAGGTGGGGATTGAACCGCTGACCTTCCTCATCCCAAACATCTACCGCTAGACCAAAGAGGAATTCCCTGAGATCCATGGGCCAACGTGAAGACCGTCCTTCTCTACGGCTCCGATATGTTGAAAACAACCGAGGGCCTCTCAAGAAAGATCCAGGTTCTTGTTAACAAATGCCTGCGTTACATCCTCAAGCTATGGTGGCCCATCAAGAGCACAAATGATTAGCTGTGAGGGATCACAAACCAGGACGACATAGCTACCACCGTCAAAAGGAGAAAGTGGAATTAAGATAGGTCACACCCTTAGGAAGGACTCAAATAACATCACGAGACAGGCCCTGGACTGCAATCCACAGGGAAACAGGATAGGCCAAGAAACCTGGAGACGCTCCACACTCCAAGATGCAGAGCTCTGGTGGGCGTCCTATGCCCCTGAACGGGGTCAAGAGGACTAAGTCACTAAAACAATGTACTTTCTACATCTGCAGAGAGTAGAGCTTGAGGTGTTTAGTAGAGCTAGATATGTCTGTATTTCAACATTCATTACAGTATATGACTTTAGACCATACAGGAGCATGGACTTGTTTGCCCACTAGATGGAGACGTTATTGTACTCTTATTCACTCTACCATGGTGTGTAGGGAGCTTACTTTGGTCAATCATTGATACAAATGATGTGACATTAGTAGCACCAGGTATGTCTGTATTTCAACATTCATTATAGGACTTTTGACCATACAGGTGCATGGATTTGTTTAACAACTAGTGAATGTTGCGTCCAAGGGTCATGCCTCTCGATTCCAGATTGCCGGCATGCTATATAAAATCACACATTATGCTGTCTTTCTTTGGTTCATTATAAACAAACAAAGACAGAAAATTGAGGGGTCTTCTACAGGGCAATAAAGTGGGATCTCTGTATAAAAACGCCTAATGAGAAGCAGGGGGCTTGATACCACAAGGGAACATGCATAATGGATGGGGGACAACATGTTTACATGTGTACAGTACTTGTTGTTGTTGGCAACCCCGCCCCAATAGCGGACCTAGGACTACAACTGGCTAAATTGGCTCTGATTGAGAGACCTGTGCCACAGATTGTTTGATTGGTTTCCATCTGCCTCGTTAGTATGTGTACAGTATTTCTAGCCTACATGTACAGTAGCTCCCATCTTGTTCTTTGTCTGTTCCATTTGCTGTAGCTGTGGAGGTGTGAGGTGGAGAAACTGGAGTATGAAAAGAAGGTATATCAGTTAGAACGTCATTTATATTCCGGCATGGATGACAATTCAACTAACATGTCTCTCTCTTTGTTTCTAGCAACGAGAGGACATCTGAGTTACATTTCAATAAAAGGTTGTTACTTCACAAAATGCCTCCTGTTCAATGTTCATGCAAAAAATTGCTGTGTGATGGCCTCTCACAGCCCTGCCAGTAGGGTAATCCAAAGTGATGGGGTCCAGGACATCAGGGGGTTGCATGGTGACCGGTGGGGCTCTCTCCTTCCTAATGCCAGCTATGTTGTGGAGTACAACACATGCCGACACAATTTGTCAGGCTCTCTCTGGGGCCACCCTGAGCCCGCGCAGGCAGCTGAAGCGGGCTTTCAGAACCCCCAAAGCCATCTCTATCCTGACCCTCGTCTTGGTAAGGGCCACATTGAATGTGTTTTGTGGCTCTGGGTTAGGATAGGTTGTCATCAAGAAGGGCATGCACACATACCCCCTGTCCCCAAGCAGCACTCCATTGAAAAGCCCTGAAGGTGAAGAGGAATATTGCCATGGTCAGTATCACACATGCATTGTGGGAAATAACATGAGAAACACTATGTAGGCTACAGTTGCCATACCTTGCTCAAACTTGTGGCACAGTGTAGACTCCCTAAAGATCCGGGAGTCATGCACTGACCCAGGCCACTTCGCATCAAGGCTGGTGATCATGCCGTTGTGGTCACGTCATCTGCAAAAGTATTTGTGGTTCACAACATCAGACCATAGAATTAAAAGTGAATGTAGCATGTGCATTTGACTGAATTACTGCTACATGTCTGCTGACTATTTATTATTGAATGAACACAGGGACTGCACTAGACTGTTGATGGTGTGGGGGGGGAGTATAATGGTTTATTTTTTGATATGTGATGTATATTTGTTCTGTGCTGCTCCTGTTGACACTAATTTGGTTGTACATGTGCTTTTCTCATAATGACATTGAATTGAATTTGGAAGGTGGGGGTGATATTTATTGATGTGAATATTTCCATATGTGCCATGAAGGAATTAACTTTCATCAGCTCCTACAACAATCATATCAAGGAATGAGTAGGCCAAATACTGAAGTGTCTTTACCTGCACATTGATGCTATGAAATGACTTGCGCTTCACATAATCCCCCTCATTTTCTCCAAGGGTGGCGGAGATTGGGATATGTGTGCAGTCTATAGCACCGATCACTCTGGGGAAACCTATGCAAAGAGTGGGCAGCATTGGCTACAACAGTAAACGTCATATTGGTTCACAGTAGGCTATATCAAGTAGGTTCTTACCTGCCATTTCATAAAAGCCCTCTTTTATGGACTGCATGGGCAAGTGGCCTGGGAAGGTCACAAACGCGTCAAGCAGCTTGGTAAGGGCAACGACCACCTTGCGTATTGCGCGACAGACCGTGTTCTTACTCAGGTTTTCTGCATCGCCGACAGCATACATGTAGCTACCTGTAGCAAGAAACCGCAAAGCAATACATACAGTCTGTGGGACTGTAAGCGCATGACTTGACTGTAGCTACATGTGGTAAGCAGCTGACAGATATAAATGATCCCTTCTGCCGAAAATCGGTATCGTTCATATAAATAGTCATCAGAAAACTCTAATGGGTTTTGTCTGTTCTTAAATACTCTCGCCTTCCTTAGAGACCCTCTAACTATTCGCGCACCGAGCTCCACGGGATCCTCTAAGAAAGGACAAGCCATTCTCCGCATGTATTGACTGGTTGATACCGGTGTTTTTATAGCGTCGAGCCGTAATCTGGAACTTAACCTGCCACCGAGCAGGTTAGCTCGCCAGCATAATGGAGATATAACGCGGTGAAAAGAGATCCACCTTCGTGATACGGATGAACCAGTCTTGAACCTGAAGTTATCGCGCTAACCCCGTAATCCATCTTCGTAGTACAGGGCTCAGCTAATGACCAGCTAAGGTTTGTAGCTGGTTCTAGATGGATTTACCAGAAGGGTTTGAGCGCCATCTAACCTCTATTGAGGTCATTGTGTCACACATTTACATTGGGCACAATTTGATATAAACCACCCAGCGGCCACAGGGAGCTGTGTGCACATTTTGAATGGGCACTGTGGCACCTAGTATCAAGTACCCCCAAATAGCAAACATGTAATTTAATGTCATTTATTTCTTTATAAATGTTCTTAGCTGTTAGACAAACATACTCCAGGAGCTTGCTCGATTGCCTTGTTGAGAGGGGTCAGGGAAGAATTTTTACAGCTCACTTATCTGGCCCCCGGGTGATTACTGTTTTTTTGCTTCCCTCTGGAATATGTAGGGGTGGGTCGTATGCCCACCTCCCTTGTTCTCTGTAAAGCGCATTGTGTTGCCTCTGGGTATGAAATGCGCTATATAAATAAAGCTTTGATTGATTGATTGATTGATTGATTGATTGAAACAAATGGCTCAATCTAAGCGGAACCGACACGATGGCTGCAGATTTGGTCCGCGCCAACTTGGACTGCGAGACATCTTGGGGTGAATGTAAGGATTCGAGCTCATGCACCAACCACAACTCTACTTCTGAGAAGCTGGAGCTGTTACCACGAACCTAGCCTGGCCCACCAGCACTGCACTGTAGGTTGACACTGAGTGCCCATGTATTCAAGGGCTGCCAGCTGGCAGAATGGGAGTCGCTGCACACTCTAGCTCCGATGCAAAATATTTATTTAGGCTTCCGACTTTGTTTGTACTGCAAAACCAAGCCTGGTTAAACAGACAGCTTTTCCCTGCTAGATTAAAAGTCTTATTTTATCTGTCCCCAACCTCACCCCTGCAGTGAATTTTAGGGTTTGCCAGAGTACGGCAGGCTTGTGAAAGTGAAAGTCTGCATTCCAGTCCATGTGTCATGTCTTTCTGTATGAACAAAATACATGTATATCGTTTCCGCATAAAACACTGCTTAATGTGAAAATCATTGAATAGGGCAGTTTACTCAATATATAATTCATTCAGAAGCACTCACGTCAGAGGTTGATTACCATTTATTGTCCTGAATGGAATACAGTTCAGTTTGACGCTGATGGCTAAGCTCTAAATGCTTCCCTGGATTAGCCAACAGCATGCTAAGCTAAAACAGCAAACACCCCACCGGGACACGGTGTGTTATTATTTTATCTGTCCCCAACCTCACCCCTCTCTAGGGTACTGTAGACTAGGTTCCACTGATTGTCACACACCTGAGTGTGTGAAATTTGTTCTCCGCATTTGACCCATCCCCTGGGGGAGCGGTGAGCAGCAGCGGTGCCGCGCTCGGGAATCGTTTGGTGATGAAGCCCCCCAATTCCAACCCTTGATGCTGAGTGCCAAGCAGGGAGGCAATGGGTCCCATTTTTATAGTCTTTGGTATGACTCGGCCAGGGATCGAACCCACAACCTCGCAGTCTCTGGGCGGACACTCTACCACTAGGCCACAGACCTGGTATATAACAACCTCACCCCTCTCTAGCGTACTGTAGCTACTATTCCACCACAGTCTCTGGCATGTGTGTACATAAGGCTGCATCTCCTTTCTCTTCCTCTTCTGAGTGAACACTTGTTGACGTCCCCTCATGGATCTGAAAGGGATGAACAGGTATAAGAAAGTGTCAGATCACTCTAAATAGCCATTGCATGTGTGGGCACAAGTGGACAGTTGAGGGTGAAGTGTTATGAACTGTTGGGAAAAGCTGCCCTGACTGACCATCCGCCAACAAGGCATCGCAACGTTTATTAGGGGGACAAGCACCAAAGGTTCGTTCGTTCTAATGACAAGACTGCCGCTACAGTGGTAAACCACATGGGGTCCCTCAAGGGAAATGTTAGGCCCTCTGTTAGAAACCTGGGTGTCTTCTTTGATCAAGCTATGCACTTGGACAAACATGTCAAATCCCTAACGCGTTCCTGTTTTTTCCACCTCAGAAATATTGCCAAACTCCGATCCATTGTATCACATACTGAATTAGAAATCTCTGTCCATTTATTTCATCACGACTTAACTACTGTAATTCACTGTTTACCTGCCTCAACAAATCCTCTGTGGGACAACTTCAGCTAGTCCAAAATGCTGCTGCAAGACTACTCACTAGGTCAAAGAAGACATGCCACATCACCCCCATCCTGGCCTCCTTGCACTGGCTCCCAGTTCACCTCCGGATCGAGTTCAAAGTCCTGGTGTTCACCCACCGAGCTCTTCACGGACGGACCCCGGCCTACATCTCAGAACTTTTACACCCTCACTCTCTGAGTCGGTCTCTGAGGTCATCCGACCAGGGTCTCCTGGCGGTGCCCTGGACCAGACTAAAAACCCAGGGTGACAGAACATTTGAGGCGGTGGCGCCAAGACTCTGGAACGCTCTTCCCCAGGCCCTGAGAGAGCCATCCACTGAACTCATGTTCAAAAGACTTCTTAAGACACACATGTTCAGACAGGCCTTCAGCCATCTATAACGCCTTGCTGCTCGCAATGTTGTTGTTTTTTTTCTGTTCTGTGTCGTTTTAATTTTGTTTCGAGTTGTATTGCCATTTTAATTTATTACTGTAAAGCACTCTGTGCATCCGTGCTGTGAAGAACGCTATATAAATAAAGCTTACTTACTTACTTACTTACTTACTTACTACAATATAAAAGTAAATGAATTGCAGATGCATCCATACATACACTTGGTTCCCTCTGGTATTCAGGGCCTTTAAAGATGAGCGTCAGGATAAACTTGTAATACTTCCTGGGGTGACACAAAGCAGGGAGTAGCATGTTACCAAACAGTCTCACTAGCAAACAGATACCAACACAAGGAGGCAACCGACACCAACCCAGAGAAGACAAACTCTGGATCCTCCCCAGCTCCCACTGAAACTGTCTTTCTCTCTCTTCCTCTACAAGCTCCCTGTCTTTCTCCTCAAGCTCAAATTGCTGCTCTCTCCCTCTCTTTCCTCTGCTCTACCCACAGAGCCACTAGAGAAAATTGCTCTTTCAGCAATGCTATCAAATCACTCCTTGTCATAGGGGAGGCCTCCATTGCGCCACGCGCCTTAACCAACTCAGCTAGCCATGATGACCCAGTAAGGCTTATGAACTGCCATTTAGTAAGCTGATGCAGAAACGCGCCGGCAGAAGCCAAGGAGGCCCTTCCTACCGTAGGTCCGCTAACACCAGCCATAGCTGCTCCCCCTAGCATCCAAGCTAGCACAGTACTCTGCTGGTCTGATTCTTAAAAAATTACAGGGGGGGTCTTTATTTTGCCATACAGTGACACACGCATTACATAGTGAATGGCGACACGGCACACACACACACATGCAACTTTCGGGGGCCGCCGGTGGAAACTGTTCCCTGTTTTTATCACATCCCAAGCCTACCTCTCCCAGGGGCAGCCAGGAGCAGTGGGCAGCCATCGTTCATGGCGCCCAGAGACCAAGTCCAAGTACTCAGTCCACGTCCTGGTCAGGTGATCAGTGGACAGCTCTGCCCCTCTCTTTACCCGAGTGTCCAAAACACATGGCCTCAGATCAGATGATACGATAACGAAATCGATCATCGACCTTCGGCCTAAGGTGTTCTGATGCCAGGTGTACTTGTGGGCATCCTTGTGTTCGAACATGGTGTTTGTTATGGACAAACCGTGACTAGTACAGAAGTCCAACAACAAAGATAATAAATCTAGTAATTATATTCCGTAAACTGAGGCATGTTTCAATGATTTTATTGTGAGCTCACAAGGTATGTCTGATCTCCAGAGCAGGGATATCAGAGTACAAATGTGTGGTCAGAAAACAATGAGTCTCATACTTCAGCCAAAATGACCTCATCTTAAGACCTCCTCCTCCTTATCTCTCTGGGCTAGTGGAAAGGGCTCTCCCCCTCCCCCAACTTAACATTCTTGAAGCTCACAGACCTGCTTCCACACACCACAAAACACTGATTCTTCTTCCAGGAACACAAGGTGATATTTCCACCACGCTGCCCAGGGACATTCACAACAGCTCTTTGTCCTGTAACATCTGGGCCCCGACGCCTGGTTTTAGATAGATTGAATCCAGCTTCATCAATGAAAATGAGGTCATGACGCTGTGCAGCTGCGCCAAATACCACCAATAGGCCGTTCACACCTCTCATATTGAAATGAATGGAATTCACAAGAACAAGAGCCCTGGATCAGGTCCAAATCCAGCCAGCTTGCTAATAACACCAGCTAACATTAGCTAGCCAACACCAGATATAAATCTAAGCAGGCAGATATGAATAGGCTACAGCAGGATCTTGACTAGTCTAATGCTAGAAGGCCATAAACGCAAATGAAAACGGATCATGGATCCCTTTACCTGCCCCAAGTCCTCATTTTACCATACTTTGGAAAGTACCCTAACACACCCTATAGAACATCTCATCTATGGGCTGCAAGGATTGAGTCAGAGAGAAATAATAATAGGCACAAATCCTTATTAAATCAATTTTAATCCATTGCTTTTATCTATAGCAAGATTGATTATGCTCTCCTAAAGCTATAATCAAAGTTTTGATGATTGAGGCCCAATTTAGGAACTCAAATAGGATTGAGTCCACCCAAGAAAAAAACATTACAAAACGAATAATTCCCTTTATTTGACAAACCAATCATAGCCTACATACCAGTGATTATACCAATATGAGATCATTTTAAGATCAATCAAACATTCAGTTCCGAGTCCGGGTCCAGAACCAGGGCTACAGCCAACAGCAGGAGGAGGCGGACTGGACTGGGAAGGTGTTTGCATAGTCCTTGAACTCTGCTCCCTTCTTTTCTCCTCCAGATCCAGGTACCTAAGAAGGCAGTTTCAGTTGCTGGCGATTTAGACCGTTGGCACTTATAGTTAGAAGGAGGATGCCTTCAGGTTTTCAATAGCGCTGAAGATGGAGAGCAGACACATTCACACTTGGGAACCATCTAGTCTACGTATTGTCTGGCTGAAGTGGTCGTCAGTAGTCTTGTGTTCACACCTCTCATATTCAAATGAATGGGAAGAAGTAGCCCTGATCCAGGTCCAGGACTAAAGAACAAGAAGAGACTGCACCTTTTTATCTTTGGAAAACAAGGAGGAACATGGTCAGCACTGGACATTCAATATAAGACCTCACATAAATGAAGAGGTCACGCATAATGCATGTCAGAATAATAATGTCATAGTAATGTCAGAACTGGTCACTACCATTACTGTACTATATGCTATGGTTGGGTTATGTGTTCTTAACAATGTCCAGTAGGTGGCAACAGAGGTTCACCTAAGCACTACTACTTGTTAATCACCTAGGTAGATATAGCAGTGCAGTGTCAGTTAGTCAGTGATGGCCATGCCCTGTAATGCACTAATCCAAAGTATATCAGTAAATGTCAGTAAATGGTTACGCCGCTGTCCGACCTTGATTATGTAATATAGTACAAGATATTACAATTACATATCCAGAAAAGGGCGTCAGGTAGTTTCCGGTCTCAGGAGGCGGGCTCTAGACCGGATCTGAACAGTGAAACGCGTCATTGTTCCCGGCTTTCACCGATTGGTTAAGAGCATTGAACAGACTAGCAGTCACGACCAAAAGTGTATATAAATTGTGTTCGTAATTTGTCTCTCTCTCTACATTGGAAACTTTTCACAGTTGAACATTGTTTGTCACGCCTGTAAAGATTCCCTATTGCAAAGATTTGTTTTATCCATCTGAAGAAAACAAGAGACAAGCTCTTTATTCTTTTTGAGTAAACAAACGTTTCCATCACAACCTACTCACTAGCCTTTCACTGTAGGCTACGACAATCCTCAATTCGGTAAGTTGTATGTTATTTTTTATTTTTGAAAGATTAGAGCGCAGCCGTTTGGGGCTTCGGTTTAGGAAGTGAACTTCGAATGAACAAGGGAGGGTTAGACGACTGTTTTTGAATTTGAGTCCAGGAGAGGGTTACTGTTCTTTTGTTAGTTTGTTTTTTAGTCCAGGGGATCATATACACATTTGAATCGAAAACAGAATAGTTTATTCATCTTTTCTGAATTCAGCAAGCTGTTTTGTATGACCATGTTGAGAGGGAAGCGCGTGAAGCGAACATACCGACATGCGGTCTGTTTTCAGTGAATCTCGCTGTTGCTGGTCGTTGCTGCGTGCGTTCACTTCTTTTATTCGCTGGTGATACTAAGTGGAGAGCATGGCCGTATATAGACCTGGTCCAGGGCGATATCCAACAGATATCCAACGCCCTGTTACTCTCAAAGCAATTGACCTATGAATGCGCTTCCTCGGCCCGCTCGTCCGAGTCTACAGACAAAACCGTTTCGTTACTCACCAAAGTAAAAACATCGTTGTAAAGATGACAGCCTTTTCTCCTAGGTGGCTACAGTTTGTAGGCCCCCACCTTTCAAATAAAAGGCAAATTTGTACACTTAAATGGCTAATATCCACAGCGCATGTCTTCTTCTACCGGCGATTCGGCGCTCTCCCCTTTGTTTAGCCTACTCACTGCTGCCGCCCATGTTGGGGATGATGCATAACATTACATTATTTACATGTTTTATTTACATGTTTTAAAGTTTAAAATTTCCCATAGTTAATAACCCAGCGTAAATGTTCTCTCGCCAATCAGATACATCAACGCGAGTCTCTCAACACCATTTAAGATGTAATGCATCATCCTGCTTTCACTCTCCCTCTCTCTCTCTCAGCCAGAGGAACCTCTTGCATATCTTTCTCTCTCCTGTCCTCAATCTGAAGTTCTGGTGTCGTTCTGTTCTCCCCAACTAGCTACGTATAAACACTCTATACAGTATTTGCACTTAATGTAATGTAACGTAATACAGGTGTGAGAATCCTTTTTAATGTTTGTCTCTTTTTCATTCACTATCCCAGGAGTGATGTCACAGACTCAGGTGTTCTCCTGCTCTGAGTGCCCATTCACATACACCGCCCAGATCTACCTCAACAAGCACCTCAAGAGGAGCCATGACAACCTCTACGTCTCTCTCTCTCGTCTCTCGAGCAGACAGATCAGACCAGAGATTCTCTCCTCCTCCTCCTCTCAATCACTCCCTATCATCACCTCCAACACCCCCCTCACCCCAGCTCCCGCCCAGAGACAGAGAGACACAGACAAGCCAAGACCGTACCACTGTGAACAGTGTGGGAAGAACTTCACTAAGTCAGGAAATTTAAAGACACACCAACGTGTTCATACAGGGGAGAAGCCATACCACTGTGACCAGTGTGGGAAGAACTTCACTACGTCAGGAAATTTAAAGATACACCTGCGTGTTCATACAGGAGAGAAGCCACACCACTGTGACCAGTGTGGGAAGAACTTCCCTACGTCAGGAAATTTAAAGATACACCTGCGTGTTCATACAGGAGAGAAGCCATACCACTTTGACCAGTGTGGAAAGAACTTCACTACGTCAGGAAATTTAAAGACACACCAGCGTGTTCATACAGGAGAGAAGCCACACCACTGTGACCAGTGTGGGAAGAACTTCACTACGTCAGGACAGTTAAAGACACACCAGCGTGTTCATACAGGAGAGAAGCCACACCACTGTGACCAGTGTGGGAAGAACTTCCCTACGTCAGGAAATTTAAAGATACACCTGCGTGT
>NW_028176266.1:0-2500 GCF_949987555.1 Borostomias antarcticus
TGTTGAGGAGACCCGGCTGGCCTGCCGTGTCTGTTGTCTCTCAAGGGCCCAGAGCACAGACACACGTGATCAAGAGCACAGACACACGTGATCAAGAGCACAGACACACGTGATCAAGAGCACAGACACACGTGATCAAGAGCACAGACACACGTGATCTATGGAAATCATTCAGCTCTGCATTTGTGTGAAATCAATCACGGAAAGGTAATTAACGTAGTCAGCTTTAGAAGTATTATGATAGCATTTTAAACTTAAACTTAAAGCTGCAAATGGTTAGCTAAGTTAAGCATTACAACAGAATAAATTAACACTTTATTTTCAGGAATCTTTATTACAGTTTAATTACATAATGAGGATCCCTTAAAATAAAGCGTTTCCTAGAAATTCCAAACAAATAGTCTCTAACAAGGAAAAACACGACCACTAGATGCTGGTGGCGGTTCGGCCTGAGCTGCAAGAGTGCCCATGAGCAACAAGAGCTGAACACCTGCAGGCTCCAGGGCTCCAGGGTCAGGGTCAGGGCTCCAGGGTCAGGGTCAGGGCTCCAGGGTCAGGGCTCCAGGGTCAGGGTCAGGGCTCCAGGGCTCCAGGGTCAGGGTCAGGGCTCCAGGGTCAGGGTCAGGGTCAGGGCTCCAGGGTCAGGGTCAGGGTCAGGGCTCCAGGGTCAGGGCTCCAGGGTCAGGGCTCCAGGGTCAGGGCTCCAGGGTCAGGGCTCCAGGGTCAGGGTCAGGGCTCCAGGGTCAGGGCTCCAGGGTCAGGGTCAGGGTCAGGGCTCCAGGGTCAGGGCTCCAGGGTCAGGGCTCCAGGGTCAGGGTCAGGGCTCCAGGGTCAGGGCTCCAGGGTCAGGGTCAGGGCTCCAGGGTCAGGGCTCCAGGGTCAGGGCTCCAGGGTCAGGGTCAGGGCTCCAGGGTCAGGGTCAGGGCTCCAGGGTCAGGGCTCCAGGGTCAGGGTCAGGGCTCCAGGGTCAGGGCTCCAGGGTCAGGGCTCCAGGGTCAGGGTCAGGGCTCCAGGGTCAGGGTCAGGGCTCCAGGGCTCCAGGGTCAGGGCTCCAGGGTCAGGGTCAGGGCTCCAGGGTCAGGGTCAGGGCTCCAGGGTCAGGGTCAGGGCTCCAGGGTCAGGGCTCCAGGGTCAGGGCTCCAGGGTCAGGGTCAGGGTCAGGGCTCCAGGGTCAGGGTCAGGGCTCCAGGGTCAGGGTCAGGGTCAGGGCTCCAGGGTCAGGGTCAGGGCTCCAGGGTCAGGGTCAGGGTCAGGGCTCCAGGGTCAGGGTCAGGGCTCCAGGGTCAGGGCTCCAGGGTCAGGGTCGGGGCTCCAGGGTCGGGGTCAGGGCTCCAGGGTCAGGGTCAGGGTCAGGGCTCCAGGGTCAGGGTCAGGGCTCCAGGGTCAGGGTCAGGGTCAGGGCTCCAGGGTCAGGGTCAGGGTCAGGGTCAGGGCTCCAGGGTCAGGGTCAGGGTCAGGGTCAGGGCTCCAGGGTCAGGGTCAGGGTCAGGGCTCCAGGGTCAGGGTCAGGGTCAGGGTCAGGGCTCCAGGGTCAGGGCTCCAGGGTCAGGGTCAGGGTCAGGGTCAGGGTCAGGGCTCCAGGGTCAGGGTCAGGGTCAGGGTCAGGGCTCCAGGGTCAGGGCTCCAGGGTCAGGGGTCCAGGGTCAGGGTCAGGGTCAGGGCTCCAGGGTCAGGGCTCCAGGGTCAGGTCAGGGTCAGGGTCAGGGTCAGGGTCAGGGTCAGGGCTCCAGGGTCAGGGTCAGGGTCAGGGTCAGGGCTCCAGGGTCAGGGCTCCAGGGTCAGGGGTCCAGGGTCAGGGTCAGGGTCAGGGCTCCAGGGTCAGGGCTCCAGGGTCAGGGTCAGGGTCAGGGTCAGGGTCAGGGTCAGGGCTCCAGGGTCAGGGTCAGGGTCAGGGTCAGGGCTCCAGGGTCAGGGCTCCAGGGTCAGGGCTCCAGGGTCAGGGTCAGGGCTCCAGGGTCAGGGGTCAGGGCTCAGACCCACGGTGGATCCGTCTCTAGGCCGTCCGTATAGAGAGAAATACGTGAAGGGGGGGGGGGGGGGGGGTCTGTGAGTTCTCTCATATTACCAGACCTGTCCGAGAGCTGTAATGTGCTTTGGACCAGGCTATAACCTGGCTCTTAGCATGTTTATCAATTACCCAGCCTTTGTGTTGCTAACACCTGGCCTCGTTAACATCCTGGCCCTAATCGCATTCCCCAGTAATGAGTGTGTGTGGGTCCGGGGCTGGTTTGGGGTAAGGAGAGGTGTGTTAGTGAGGTTGTGTTAGGGTTGGTTTTGTGTGTGTGTGTACAGTATGTGCATGTGTGCGTGAGTGTGTGTGGTACAGTTCTGTGTTAAGCCCAAGATATACTTGCTGTTCAGCAACGGGTGTGTATTTTGCGGTGAGTTAATTCTTGCGTACGGCGCCGTCACAACTAGACCACAACTAGATCACAACTAGATCACAACTAGACCACAACTAGACCACAACTAGATCACAACTAGACCACAACTAGACCAC
>NW_028176266.1:7500-15000 GCF_949987555.1 Borostomias antarcticus
GGTCAGATATCTGGGATCGTCTGTCTGCTATGAGGTCCTGGGGGGGGGGGTGGGGGTGGGGGGGGGGCGCGTCAATGGACACTTGGCTCAACGACATGGCAGACATTTATACAGTAGTAGTAGCGCCACACACACACACACACACTTACACACGCACACACGCACACACACACGCACACACGCACACACACGCACACACACGCACACACACATACGCACGTTGGTTAGAGCTGCGTTCCGCGAGATGAAAGGTTGGCGGCGTTTCTGAGGTGATAGAAATGAGGTGACATTTCTTTAGGCTTCCTCTCTGACGCTAACACCTGTTCTTCACTAGACCTGCCACTCAACACACACTCCCTCAACACACTCCCTCAACACACTCCTCCAACACACTCCCTCAACACACTCCTCCAACAACACACTCCCTCAACACACTCCTCCAACAACACACTCCCTCAACACACTCCTCCAACAACACACTCCCTCAACACACTCCCTCAACACACTCCCTCAACACACTCCCTCAACACACTCCTCCAACACACTCCCTCAACACACTCCCTCAACACACTCCTCCAACAACACACTCCCTCAACACACTCTCTCAACACACTCCCTCAACACACTCCTCCCCAAACACACTCCCTCAACACACTCCCTCAACACACTCCTCCAACAACACACTCCCTCAACACACTCCCTCAACACACTCCTCCAACAACACACTCCCTCAACACACTCCTCCCCAAACACACTCCCTCAACACACTCCCTCAACACACTCCTCCAACAACACACTCCCTCAACACACTCCCTCAACACACTCCCTCAACACACTCCTCCAACACACTCCTCCAACACACTCCCTCAACACACTCCCTCAACACACTCCTCCAACACACTCCCTCAACACACTCCCTCAACACACTCCTCCTCCAACACACTCCCTCAACACACTCCCTCAACACATTCCCTCAACACACTCCTCCAACACACTCCCTCAACACACTCCCTCAACACACTCCCTCAACACACTCCTCCAACACACTCCCTCAACACACTCCCTCAACACACTCCCTCAACACACTCCTCCTCCAACACACTCCCTCAACACACTCCCTCAACACACTCCTCCTCCAACACACTCCCTCAACACACTCCCTCAACACACTCCCTCAACACACTCCTCCAACACACTCCTCCTCCAACACACTCTCTCAACACACTCCTTCAACACACTCCTCCTCCAACACACTCCCTCAACACACTCCCTCAACACACTCCTCCTCCAACACACTCCCTCAACACACTCCCTCAACACACTCCTCCTCCAACACACTCCCTCAACACACTCCCTCAACACACTCCCTCAACACACTCCCTCAACACACTCCTCCAACACACTCCTCCTCCAACACACTCTCTCAACACACTCCCTCAACACACTCCTCCAACAACACACTCCCTCAACACACTCCCTCAACACACTCCTCCAACAACACACTCCCTCAACACACTCCCTCAACACACTCCCTCAACACACTCCTCCAACACACTCCTCCAACACACTCCCTCAACACACTCCCTCAACACACTCCTCCAACACACTCCCTCAACACACTCCTCCTCCAACACACTCCCTCAACACACTCCTCCAACACACTCCCTCAACACACTCCTCCAACACACTCCCTCAACACACTCCTCCTCCAACACACTCCCTCAACACACTCCTCCAACACACTCCTCCTCCAACACACTCCCTCAACACACTCCCTCAACACACTCCCTCAACACACTCCCTCAACACACTCCCTCAACACACTCCCTCAACACACTCCTCCAACACACTCCTCCTCCAACACACTCCCTCAACACACTCCCTCAACACACTCCTCCTCCAACACACTCCCTCAACACACTCCCTCAACACACTCCCTCAACACACTCCCTCAACACACTCCTCCAACACACTCCCTCAACACACTCCTCCAACACACTCCTCCAACACACTCCCTCAACACACTCCTCCAACACACTCCTCCTCCAACACACTCCCTCAACACACTCCCTCAACACACTCCCTCAACACACTCCTCCAACACACTCCCTCAACACACTCCTCCAACACACTCCCTCAACACACTCCCTCAACACACTCCTCCAACACACTCCTCCAACACACTCCCTCAACACACTCCCTCAACACACTCCCTCAACACACTCTCTCAACACACTCCTTCAACACACTCCTCCAACACACTCCCTCAACACACTCCTCCAACACACTCCCTCAACACACTCCCTCAACACACTCCTCCAACACACTCCCTCAACACACTCCCTCAACACACTCCCTCAACACACTCCCTCAACACACTCCTCCAACACACTCCCTCAACACACTCCCTCAACACACTCCTCCTCCAACACACTCCTCCAACACACTCCCTCAACACATTCCCTCAACACACTCCTCCAACACACTCCCTCAACACACTCCCTCAACACACTCCTCCAACACACTCCCTCAACACACTCCCTCAACACACTCCTCCAACACACTCCTTCAACACACTCCCTCAACACACTCCCTCAACACACTCCCTCAACACACTCCCTCAACACACTCCTCCTCCAACACACTCCTCCAACACACTACCTCAACACACTCCCTCAACACACTCCCTCAACACACTCCCTCAACACACTCCTCCTCCAACACACTCCCTCAACACACTCCCTCAACACACTCCCTCCAACACACTCCCTCAACACACTCCTCCAACACACTCCCTCCAACACACTCCCTCAACACACTCCTCCAACACACTCCCTCAACACACTCCCTCAACACACTCTGGTTGACCTCTCTGGTTGACCTCTCTGGTTGACCTCTCTGGTTGACCTCTCTGGTTGACCCAGCCAGTTGACTGGAGGTGTAGATGAGAGCAGCTCTGACAGAGACAGAGACCTGAGCTGAACAAATGGACTTAGTCATGGCTGAGACCGGGTTGTGGAATGTGGGAGTCAGGGGCGTGGTGTGTGTGTGTGTGTGTGTGTGTGTGTGTGTGTGTGTGTGTGTGTGTTTGAGTGGGGGGCTGTGGTAGGGAGGAATGCTAGATTCTCCACCCAGTGAACCAGAAATCCACAGGTGGAGATGGGAGCGGGAGGAGGAGGAGAGGAGGAGGAGGGGGGGAGGGGGAGGCGAGGGAGGAGGAGAGGGGGAGGAGAGGGAGAGGAGGATGAGAGGAGGAGGAGGAGAGGGGGAGGAGGGGAGTAGGAGAGGAGAGGGGGAGAAGAAGGGGAGGAGGGGAGCTGGATCATGAACTTTATCCCTGCCGAGATGACAGTCATTCAGTCAGCTTTTACTCAACCTTTTACAACGTGGCGCGATGCGTTTTCCACAGATATCCAGACATGACTGCAGCGTAGCCCAGAGATAAACACACATTACTGCAGCCTAGCCCAGAGATAGACACACATTACTGCAGCGTAGCCCAGAGATACACACACATTACTGCAGCGTAGCCCAGAGATAGACACACATTACTGCAGCCTAGCCCAGAGATAGACACACATTACTGCAGCCTAGCCCAGAGATAGACACACATTACTGCAGCGTAGCCCAGAGATAGACACACATTACTGCAGCCTAGCCCAGAGATAGACACACATTACTGCAGCGTAGCCCAGAGATAGACACACATTACTGCAGCGTAGCCCAGAGATAAACACACATTACTGCAGCGTAGCCCAGAGATAGACACACATTACTGCAGCGTAGCCCAGAGATAAACACACATTACTGCAGCGTAGCCCAGAGATAAACACACATTACTGCAGCCTAGCCCAGAGATAAACACACATTACTGCTGCTAGGCCCAGAGATAGACACACATTACTGCAGCCTAGCCCAGAGATAAACACACATTACTGCAGCCTAGCCCAGAGATAGACACACATTACTGCAGCCTAGCCCAGAGATAGACACACATTACTGCAGCCTAGCCCAGAGATAGACACACATTACTGCAGCGTAGCCCAGAGATAGACACACATTACTGCTGCTAGGCCCAGAGATAGACACACATTACTGCAGCGTAGCCCAGAGATAAACACACATTACTGCAGCCTAGCTCAGGTTTTTGCATGGGAATTTGCAGAGGTGTGCTCTTAAAAATATACATATTTTCTTGCCAATAGATCAGAAAAAGGTTGGGTTGGGTTTGACCGAAACATCACTATGCTTTTGATTTGAACCACATGAATCACTCTTTTGGTAGCGAGATTGTGGCGTCTGCTGTACCCTGTCTTGAGAGCAGCTCAAGGTTCTCTAGAGGTTCTCTAGTTCTCTAGTAGATGGTTCTCTAGTTCTCTAGTAGATGGTTCTCTAGTTCTCTAGTAGATGGAGGTTCTCTAGTTCTCTAGTAGATGGAGGTTCTCTAGTTCTCTAGTAGATGGTTCTCTAGTTCTCTAGTAGATGGAGGTTCTCTAGTTCTCTAGTAGATGGAGGTTCTCTAGTTCTCTAGTAGATGGAGGTTCTCTAGTTCTCTAGTAGATGGTTCTCTAGTTCTCTAGTAGATGGTTCTCTAGTTCTCTAGTAGATGGTTCTCTAGTTCTCTAGTAGATGGTTCTCTAGTTCTCTAGTAGATGGAGGTTCTCTAGTAGATGGAGGTTATCTAGTAGATGGAGGTTCTCTAGTAGATGGAGGTTCTCTAGTAGATGGAGGTTATCTAGTAGATGGAGGTTCTCTAGTTCTCTAGTAGATGGTTCTCTAGTTCTCTAGTAGATGGAGGTTCTCTAGTTCTCTAGTAGATGGTTCTCTAGTTCTCTAGTAGATGGAGGTTCTCTAGTAGATGGAGGTTCTCTCAGAGGCAGATGGAACAGAGCTGAATAATGCCAGCGAGCCGCCAGTCAGCCAGCTAGAAAAAGTGCTTTGAGAGCACAGACCGCCGCCCATGAATGCATTCGGTGGTTCTGTGCGCACGCACATGCGTGTGAGTTCAGGTTGGGGGGTGAGTTCAGGTTGGGGGGTGAGTTCAGGTTGGGGGGGGACGCCCTTCTGACTCAGGCCGAGTATTCAGGAGCACGCGGCTCGGCCGTGTGGGGAGTGTCTCCAGCCCTAAAGAGGAACTAGAACGTAGCTGGTTGGGTTCCAGAGATGTTGTGACCAGCCCAGACCTCCATCCCTAACCCTCACCCTCCTCCACCCCTAACCCTCACCCTCCTCCACCCCTAACCCTAACCCTCCTCCACCCCTAACCCTCACCCTCCTCCACCCCTAACCCTCACCCTCCTCCACCCCTAACCCTCACCCTCCTCCACCCCTAACCCTCACCCTCCTCCACCCCTCACCCTCCTCCACCCCTAACCCTCACCCTCCTCCACCCCTAACCCTAACCCTCCTCCACCCCTAACCCTAACCCTCCTCCACCCCTAACCCTAACCCTCCTCCACCCCTAACCCTAACCCTCCTCCACCCCTAACCCTCACCCTCCTCCACCCCTAACCCTCACCCTCCTCCACCCCTAACCCTCACCCTCCTCCACCCCTCACCCTCCTCCACCCCTAACCCTCACCCTCCTCCACCCCTAACCCTCACCCTCCTCCACCCCTAACCCTAACCCTCCTCCACCCCTAACCCTCACCCTCCTCCACCCCTAACCCTAACCCTCCTCCACCCCTAACCCTAACCCTCCTCCACCCCTAACCCTCACCCTCCTCCACCCCTAACCCTCCTCCACCCCTAACCCTCACCCTCCTCCACCCCTAACCCTCACCCTCCTCCCCCCCTAACCCTCACCCTCCTCCACCCCTAACCCTCACCCTCCTCCACCCCTAACCCTCACCCTCCTCCACCCCTAACCCTCACCCTCCTCCACCCCTAACCCTAACCCTCCTCCACCCCTAACCCTCACCCTCCTCCACCCCTAACCCTCACCCTCCTCCACCCCTAACCCTCACCCTCCTCCACCCCTAACCCTCACCCTCCTCCACCCCTAACCCTCACCCTCCTCCACCCTAACCCTCCTCCACCCCTAACCCTGACCCTCCTCCACCCCTAACCCTCACCCTCCTCCACCCCTAACCCTCCTCCACCCCTAACCCTGACCCTCCTCCACCCCTAACCCTCACCCTCCTCCACCCCTAACCCTCACCCTCCTCCACCCCTAACCCTCACCCTCCTCCACCCCTAACCCTAACCCTCCTCCACCCCTAACCCTAACCCTCCTCCACCCCTAACCCTCACCCTCCTCCACCCCTAACCCTCCTCCACCCCTAACCCTCACCCTCCTCCACCCCTAACCCTAACCCTCCTCCACCCCTAACCCTCACCCTCCTCCACCCCTAACCCTCACCCTCCTCCCCCCCTAACCCTCACCCTCCTCCACCCCTAACCCTAACCCTCCTCCACCCCTAACCCTAACCCTCCTCCACCCCTAACCCTCACCCTCCTCCACCCCTAACCCTCACCCTCCTCCACCCCTAACCCTAACCCTCCTCCACCCCTAACCCTCACCCTCCTCCACCCCTAACCCTCACCCTCCTCCACCCCTAACCCTCACCCTCCTCCACCCCTAACCCTAACCCTCCTCCACCCCTAACCCTCACCCTCCTCCACCCCTAACCCTCACCCTCCTCCACCCCTAACCCTCACCCTCCTCCACCCCTAACCCTAACCCTCCTCCACCCCTAACCCTCACCCTCCTCCACCCCTAACCCTCACCCTCCTCCACCCCTAACCCTAACCCTCCTCCACCCCTAACCCTCACCCTCCTCCACCCCTAACCCTCACCCTCCTCCACCCCTAACCCTCACCCTCCTCCACCCCAAACCCTCACCCTCCTCCACCCCTAACCCTCACCCTCCTCCACCCCTAACCCTCACCCTCCTCCACCCCAAACCCTCACCCTCCTCCACCCCTAACCCTCACCCTCCTCCACCCCTAACCCTCCTCCACCCCTAACCCTCACCCTCCTCCACCCCTAACCCTCACCCTCCTCCACCCCTAACCCTCACCCTCCTCCACCCCTAACCCTCCTCCACCCCTAACCCTCACCCTCCTCCACCCCTAACCCTCACCCTCCTCCACCCCTAACCCTCACCCTCCTCCACCCCTAACCCTAATCCTCCTCCACCCCTAACCCTCACCCTCCTCCACCCCTAACCCTCACCCTCCTCCACCCCTAACCCTCACCCTCCTCCACCCCTAACCCTCACCCTCCTCCACCCCTAACCCTCCTCCACCCCTAACCCTCCTCCACCCCTAACCCTCACCCTCCTCCACCCCTAACCCTCACCCTCCTCCACCCCTAACCCTAACCCTCCTCCACCCCTAACCCTCCTCCACCCCTAACCCCCACCCTCCTCCACCCCTAACCCTCACCCTCCTCCACCCCTAACCCTAACCCTCCTCCACCCCTAACCCTCACCCTCCTCCACCCCTAACCCTCACCCTCCTCCACCCCTAACCCTCCTCCACCCCTAACCCTAACCC
>NW_028176266.1:20000-24149 GCF_949987555.1 Borostomias antarcticus
AGGCTCTCCTCCCAACACTCCTCCTCCCTGAACACCGAGGCTCTCCTCCCAACACTCCTCCTCCCTGAACACCGAGGCTCTCCTCCCAACGCTCCTCCTCCCTGAACACCGAGGCTCTCCTCCCAACGCTCCTCCTCCCTGAACACCGAGGCTCTCCTCCCAACGCTCCTCCCTGAACACCGAGGCTCTCCTCGCAACGCTCCTCCTCCCTGAACACCGAGGCTCTCCTCCCAACACTCCTCCTCCCTGAACACCGAGGCTCTCCTCCCAACGCTCCTCCTCCCTGAACACCGAGGCTCTCCTCCCAACGCTCCTCCTCCCTGAACACCGAGGCTCTCCTCCCAACGCTCCTCCTCCCTGAACACCGAGGCTCTCCTCCCAACGCTCCTCCTCCCTGAACACCGAGGCTCTCCTCCCAACACTCCTCCTCCCTGAACACCGAGGCTCTCCTCCCAACACTCCTCCTCCCTGAACACCGAGGCTCTCCTCCCAACGCTCCTCCCTGAACACCGAGGCTCTCCTCCCAACGCTCCTCCTCCCTGAACACCGAGGCTCTCCTCCCAACACTCCTCCCTGAACACCGAGGCTCTCCTCCCAACGCTCCTCCCTGAACACCGAGGCTCTCCTCCCAACGCTCCTCCTCCCTGAACACCGAGGCTCTCCTCCCAACGCTCCTCCTCCCTGAACACCGAGGCTCTCCTCCCAACGCTCCTCCTCCCTGAACACCGAGGCTCTCCTCCCAACACTCCTCCTCCCTGAACACCGAGGCTCTCCTCCCAACGCTCCTCCCTGAACACCGAGGCTCTCCTCCCAACGCTCCTCCCTGAACACCGAGGCTCTCCTCCCAACGCTCCTCCCTGAACACCGAGGCTCTCCTCCCAACACTCCTCCTCCCTGAACACCGAGGCTCTCCTCCCAACGCTCCTCCTCCCTGAACACCGAGGCTCTCCTCCCAACGCTCCTCCTCCCTGAACACCGAGGCTCTCCTCCCAACGCTCCTCCCTGAACACCGAGGCTCTCCTCCCAACGCTCCTCCTCCCTGAACACCGAGGCTCTCCTCCCAACGCTCCTCCCTGAACACCGAGGCTCTCCTCCCAACGCTCCTCCTCCCTGAACACCGAGGCTCTCCTCCCAACACTCCTCCCTGAACACCGAGGCTCTCCTCCCAACGCTCCTCCCTGAACACCGAGGCTCTCCTCCCAACACTCCTCCTCCCTGAACACCGAGGCTCTCCTCCCAACACTCCTCCTCCCTGAACACCGAGGCTCTCCTCCCAACACTCCTCCTCCCTGAACACCGAGGCTCTCCTCCCAACGCTCCTCCCTGAACACCGAGGCTCTCCTCCCAACGCTCCTCCTCCCTGAACACCGAGGCTCTCCTCCCAACACTCCTCCCTGAACACCGAGGCTCTCCTCCCAACGCTCCTCCCTGAACACCGAGGCTCTCCTCCCAACACTCCTCCTCCCTGAACACCGAGGCTCTCCTCCCAACGCTCCTCCTCCCTGAACACCGAGGCTCTCCTCCCAACGCTCCTCCTCCCTGAACACCGAGGCTCTCCTCCCAACGCTCCTCCTCCCTGAACACCGAGGCTCTCCTCCCAACACTCCTCCTCCCTGAACACCGAGGCTCTCCTCCCAACGCTCCTCCCTGAACACCGAGGCTCTCCTCCCAACGCTCCTCCCTGAACACCGAGGCTCTCCTCCCAACGCTCCTCCCTGAACACCGAGGCTCTCCTCCCAACACTCCTCCTCCCTGAACACCGAGGCTCTCCTCCCAACACTCCTCCTCCCTGAACACCGAGGCTCTCCTCCCAACGCTCCTCCTCCCTGAACACCGAGGCTCTCCTCCCAACGCTCCTCCTCCCTGAACACCGAGGCTCTCCTCCCAACGCTCCTCCCTGAACACCGAGGCTCTCCTCCCAACGCTCCTCCTCCCTGAACACCGAGGCTCTCCTCCCAACGCTCCTCCTCCCTGAACACCGAGGCTCTCCTCCCAACGCTCCTCCTCCCTGAACACCGAGGCTCTCCTCCCAACACTCCTCCTCCCTGAACACCGAGGCTCTCCTCCCAACGCTCCTCCCTGAACACCGAGGCTCTCCTCCCAACGCTCCTCCCTGAACACCGAGGCTCTCCTCCCAACGCTCCTCCCTGAACACCGAGGCTCTCCTCCCAACACTCCTCCTCCCTGAACACCGAGGCTCTCCTCCCAACGCTCCTCCTCCCTGAACACCGAGGCTCTCCTCCCAACGCTCCTCCTCCCTGAACACCGAGGCTCTCCTCCCAACGCTCCTCCCTGAACACCGAGGCTCTCCTCCCAACGCTCCTCCTCCCTGAACACCGAGGCTCTCCTCCCAACGCTCCTCCCTGAACACCGAGGCTCTCCTCCCAACGCTCCTCCTCCCTGAACACCGAGGCTCTCCTCCCAACACTCCTCCCTGAACACCGAGGCTCTCCTCCCAACGCTCCTCCCTGAACACCGAGGCTCTCCTCCCAACACTCCTCCTCCCTGAACACCGAGGCTCTCCTCCCAACACTCCTCCTCCCTGAACACCGAGGCTCTCCTCCCAACACTCCTCCTCCCTGAACACCGAGGCTCTCCTCCCAACGCTCCTCCCTGAACACCGAGGCTCTCCTCCCAACGCTCCTCCTCCCTGAACACCGAGGCTCTCCTCCCAACACTCCTCCCTGAACACCGAGGCTCTCCTCCCAACGCTCCTCCCTGAACACCGAGGCTCTCCTCCCAACACTCCTCCTCCCTGAACACCGAGGCTCTCCTCCCAACGCTCCTCCTCCCTGAACACCGAGGCTCTCCTCCCAACGCTCCTCCTCCCTGAACACCGAGGCTCTCCTCCCAACGCTCCTCCTCCCTGAACACCGAGGCTCTCCTCCCAACACTCCTCCTCCCTGAACACCGAGGCTCTCCTCCCAACGCTCCTCCCTGAACACCGAGGCTCTCCTCCCAACGCTCCTCCCTGAACACCGAGGCTCTCCTCCCAACGCTCCTCCCTGAACACCGAGGCTCTCCTCCCAACACTCCTCCTCCCTGAACACCGAGGCTCTCCTCCCAACACTCCTCCTCCCTGAACACCGAGGCTCTCCTCCCAACGCTCCTCCTCCCTGAACACCGAGGCTCTCCTCTAGAGCTGGTTACAGCTACAACACACACACACACACACACACGCTCACAGACACACAGACACACACACACCACACACACACACGCTCACAGACACACACACATGCACACAGACACACACACACACACCACACACACACACGCTCACAGACACACACACATGCACACAGACACACACACACACACCACGCACACACACGCTCACAGACATACACACACACACACACACACACACCACGCACACACACACTCACAGACACGCACACACACAGACACACCACGCACACACACGCTCACAGACACACACACACGCACACAGACACACACACACACACACAGACACACCACGCACACACACGCTCACAGACACACACACACGCACACAGACACACACACACGCACACAGACACACACACACGCACACAGACACACACACGCACACAGACACACACACAGGCACACACACACACACGCACATACAGTACACACACACACCATGCACACACACACACTTTCTCTCTTCCTTACACTCTCTTCATATAGGCTACTCTCTCTCTTACACGAGCACACACACGCATACACACACGCATACACACACACACACACACACACACACACACACACACACACACACACACACACACACAGTACAGTGGACTCTCACGCGCTCTCTTCTTGATCACAGACGTCTCTCTGTTTCTCTTTGCTCCGTGGATCTAATGTTTTAATCTCTCTCTGGACCTGATGTTCCCAGCAGCTGCCAAGTACAGCAGCTCCATCCTTCCCTCCGCATTTAGGGATGAGGGGACGAGAGAAAGAAAGTGTGTGTGTGTGTGTGTGTGTATGTGTGTGTGTGTGTGTGTGTGTGTGTGTATGTGTGTGTGTGTATGTGTGCTTGTGTAAGAGAGAGAGTATATGAAGAGAGTGTAAGGAAGAGAGAAAGTGTGTGTATGTGTGTGTGTGTGTGTGTGTGTGTGTGTGTGTGTGTGTGTGTGTGTGTATGTGTGTGTGTGT
>NW_028176265.1:0-2500 GCF_949987555.1 Borostomias antarcticus
GGGATAGAGATAGAGAGAGAAAAGGGAGAGAGATAGAGAGACGGAGGGAGAGAGAGATAGACAGACAGACAGAGGGAGATAGAGAGACAGAGGGAGAGAGGGATAGAGAGAGCGAGGGAGAGAGATAGAGAGACAGAGGGAAGGAGGGAGGGAGAGAGAGAGCGAGGGAGGGAGAGAGAGAGACGGAGGGAGAGAGAGAGAGATAGAGAGACAGAGGGAAGGAGGGAGGGAGAGAGAGAGCGAGGGAGAGAGATAGAGAGACAGAGGGAAGGAGGGAGGGAGAGAGCGAGACAGAGGGAAGGAGGGAGGGAGAGAGAGAGGGAGCGCCTTGGAGTGCATGTTTTCATGAAAAGCCCAGAAACAGCATGAGAGGAAGCTGCCAAGAGAAAAGCCTCCTGGCACCGTGCCAGCCTCCTCTCTAAATCACTCTTTAAACCCACGGCGCTGGGTTCAATATTTGCCGTGCGTGTGTCCGTGTGTGTGTGTGTGTGTGTGCGTGCGTGTGTGTGTGTGTGTGTGTTAGCTCAGCTGTAATTCATGTGGGCTCCAATCAGTGGTTTTCTGGACGCCCTGAGCTGTCGAGAAGTAAGTGTGTACGCTTCAGAAGAAGGTTCCTCGCCCGAGAGCGTCACATCAAACCAGCGTCTCTCATTCGTCGTTTGATGGCCCCACTGTTGCATTGTGGGACGCTATGTGTTCAGAGAACAGGCTCAAACAATCAAAACATTAACAAGACATTATTATACTCCACGATCCCCTGATTTCCCTGGTGTCTTCAGTCCAGTGAAATCGGATGTCAAAGTGTTTCATGCTGTTTTCTTTGATTCCCAGAGCTCCAGAGGAGAGTCTTTGACAGGGTCGCGGGGTTACGTTCTGCGGTTGGTCAAATTCTAACCAAAATCAGCGCGGATCAAAACTTCTGCGCTTGATTTTCTGCTCGTCCCGCGTCTAGTTTTTGCGCTGTGCTGCGTTCGCATCCCTTCCTTGCGCGCGAGACAACCCTTCTTGAATCACGCGACCGCCACGGCGCACATCGAGACGGAAACGCACCGTAGGAACGCACGCGTCACCCTGCGGACTGGAAGCATCGTTTGACCCCTGAACCCAACCTGTACTCCGTGTGCGTCCTGTGTTGCGCGGTCTAAACGGGGCGCCACAAAACTGGAAATGTTGGAAACTCACAGAGCGCAGCTGAGCGTGTTGAAAGCTGTCATTCAAAAGATGATCCCCTGAGCGTAACCCTAACCCTAACCCTCATTCAAAACATGTTCCCCTGAGCGTAACCCTCACCCTAACCCTCATTCAAAAGATGTTCCCCTGAGCGTAACCCTCACCCTAACCCTCATTCAAAACATGTTCCCCTGAGCGTAACCCTCACCCTAACCCTCATTCAAAACATGTTCCCCTGAGCGTAACCCTCACCCTCACCCTCATTCAAAACATGTTCCCCTGAGCGTAACCCTCACCCTAACCCTAACCCTCATTCAAAAGATGTTCCCCTGAGCGTAACCCTAACCCTCATTCAAAAGATGTTCCCCTGAGCGTAACCCTAACCCTAACCCTAACCCTCATTCAAAACATGTTCCCCTGAGCGTAACCCTCACCCTAACCCTCATTCAAAAGATGTTCCCCTGAGCGTAACCCTAACCCTAACCCTCATTCAAAAGATGTTCCCTTGAGTGTGCTGTTTGATTCACCGCTGGGGCACCCAGTCATGAGATCAGGCCTTTCAACAGTCTCGCTCACGCCTGCTGTCAGCATCTCCTAAAGACAGGTTGAGTCATGTCAGGAAATATTCATCTGATTCTAATGATTCATCTAATATTCATCTGATTCTAATGATTCATCTGATATTAACCTGATTCTAATGATTCATCTGATATTAACCTGATTCTAATGATTCATCTGATATTAACCTGATTTTAATGATTCATCTGATATTAACCTGATCCGAATTATTAATCTGATATTAACCTGATTCTAATGATTCATCTGATATTAACCTGATTCTAATGATTCATCTGATATTAACCTGATTCTAATGATTCATCTGATATTCATCTGATTCTAATGATTCATCTGATATTCATCTGATTCTAATGATTCATCTGATATTAACCTGATTCTAATGATTCATCTAATATTCATCTGATTCTAATGATTAATCTGATATTCATCTGATTCTAATGATTCATCTGATATTCATCTGATTTGAATGATTCATCTGATATTCATCTGATTCTAATGATTCATCTAATATTCATCTGATTCTAATGATTCATCTGATATTCATCTGATTCTAATGATTCATCTAATATTCATCTGATTCTAATGATTCATCTGATATTCATCTGATTCTAATGATTCATCTAATGATTCATCTGATTCTAATGATTCATCTAATATTCATCTGATTCTAATGATTCATCTGATATTCATCTGATTCTAATGATTCATCTAATATCCATCTGATTCTAATGATTCATCTAATATTCATCCG
>NW_028176265.1:7500-17500 GCF_949987555.1 Borostomias antarcticus
GAGAGAGAGAGATGGAGAGAGAGAGGAAAGTGAATCAGAGGGAGACAGGGAATGAATTAGGCAGAGCGAGTGATGGTGGTGAGGATGAGGGGAGTCGGAGAGAGAGAGAGAGAGGCAGGTGGGTGGGCGAGCCTTGCGTTCTTATTGCGTCAGTTCACAATAACGAGATCGGGAGACGCCAGTCTCCGACAGACTAATGGCTTCCGCTCGCTGTCAGAGCGCCGCGTAAAAGCCTCGCTCCCTTTTGACATCATAAAGACTTGTTCCCGCGGCCGCAATGCATTACCATGTTCACAGCCCCCCATTCACACACACACACTCACACACACACACACGCGCGCGCTTCTCCGTCACCCCCGTCTGCACACACACCCTTCTCCCACCTATTTCACTGTACTTTCCTGAAACGCCAGTGCCCGCAAATAATCCCGATTAATGGCGGTGGCGGCCGCCACCGGCGCCCAAGAGAAGAACGTGGTTAATTTCTCTCCCTTTCTCTCGGTTGTGCTAAAAGGCCAGAGGGAAATGTCACCGCCGCTCCAAACGCGCGGCTTCTTCACAAAAGCGGAGAAGAAGAGTGCCATAATGGGTACGCTAATGTTGTCAAAAGAACTTAATTGGTTAATTGGATCCTGTCCCTTTTTGCTACATCTAATTGACTTCCTTTCTCTTTCCTGACGAAACATAACAATCTTTTTTTCCTCCGTCATACAGTAGATCAGTTCGTCGGTTTCTGAAAGCCTAGTGATGGATTTTAATCTTTTCGCCGAGGAGTGAAAGGAGAGTTCTGTGTTTTGCCAGAGAGAACGGTTGAAGTACTGTGGGGTTGTTAAACGTGCGTTTGGTGCTTTCTTTAAAAAGAAGAGAGAAACAGACGGACGGATGGATGGACGGACAGATGGACGGATGTGGTTGCCATGCCGACGATCGCTTTGTTCTCCCCCGTTCTCTCGGTTTAAACGTGAGCTGGAGGTGGACTGCTGAAATGTTGAATGTACAGATTTGATTTGTCTATCCGCCGATTGCGTCATGGTAAATCCATAAGAACCACGAGTGAAGTTAGTCTCGAGTGAAGCTACCCCACACGGTGTCTGACCACTAGATCAGCCCTGGTTCCATCCCTGACCTCTAGATCACCCCTGGTTCCATCCCTGACCTCTAGATGACCCCTGGTTCCATCCCTGACCTCTAGATCACCCCTGGTTCCATCCCTGACCTCTAGATCACCCCTGGTTCCATCCCTGACCTCTAGATCACCCCTGGTTCCATCCCTGACCTTTAGATGACCCCTGGTTCCATCCCTCACCTCTAGATCACCCCTGGTTCCATCCCTGACCTCTAGATGACCCCTGGTTCCATCCCTGACCTCTAGATCACCCCTGGTTCCATCCCTGACCTCTAGATCACCCCTGGTTCCATCCCTGACCTCTACATCACCCCTGGTTCCATCCCTGACCTCTAGATCACCCCTGGTTCCATCCCTCACCTCTAGATCACCCCTGGTTCCATCCCTGACCTCTAGATGACCCCTGGTTCCATCCCTGACCTCTAGATCACCCCTGGTTCCATCCCTGACCTCTAGATCACCCCTGGTTCCATCCCTGACCTCTAGATGACCCCTGGTTCCATCCCTGACCTCTAGATCACCCCTGGTTCCATCCCTGACCTCTAGATGACCCCTGGTTCCATCCCTGACCTCTAGATGACCCCTGGTTCCATCCCTGACCTCTAGATCACCCCTGGTTCCATCCCTGACCTCTAGATCACCCCTGGTTCCATCCCTGACCTCTAGATGACCCCTGGTTCCATCCCTGACCTCTAGATCACCCCTGGTTCCATCCCTCACCTCTAGATCACCCCTGGTTCCATCCCTGACCTCTAGATGACCCCTGGTTCCATCCCTCACCTCTAGATCACCCCTGGTTC
Organism: Borostomias antarcticus; assembly: GCF_949987555.1. Lineage (NCBI taxonomy): Eukaryota > Metazoa > Chordata > Actinopteri > Stomiiformes > Stomiidae > Borostomias > Borostomias antarcticus. Next base: position 9,427 of record NW_028176265.1, read on the forward strand.
CATCCCTGACCTCTAGATCACCCCTGGTTCCATCCCTGACCTCTAGATCACCCCTGGTTCCATCCCTCACCTCTAGATCACCCCTGGTTCCATCCCTGACCTCTAGATCAGCCCTGGTTCCATCCCTGACCTCTAGATCACCCCTGGTTCCATCCCTGACCTCTAGATCACCCCTGGTTCCATCCCTGACCTCTAGATCACCCCTGGTTCCATCCCTGACCTCTAGATGACCCCTGGTTCCATCCCTGACCTCTAGATCACCCCTGGTTCCATCCCGACTCGCTCATCCTAACAGTCACCCTACCTGATAACAGTGGACACTAGACACACACTGCTCCTCCCCCGGGTCTGGTCTGGTCTGGTCTGGTCTGGTCTGGTCTGGTCTGGTCTGGTCTGGTCTAGCCTGGTCGGGTCGGGTCTGGTCTGGTCTGGTCTGGGTTGGGCTGGTCTGGTCTGGTCTGGTCTGGTCTGGTCTGGTCTGGGCTGGGCTGGGCTGGGCTGGGCTGGGCTGGGCTGGTCTGGTCTGGGCTGGGCTGGTCTGGTCTGGTCTGGTCAGGTCAGGGCCGGGCCGGTGTGGTGTGGTCTGGTCTGGTCCGGTCAGTTCAGGGCTGTCCTGAGGCACTGTTCCATCCTTCTCTCTGATGCTCCGTCTGTCTCTCTCCCCTGGGGCTCCATCACAGACTTCACACAGGAAGCTGACATCACTGCATCCTGCCTCAACCAGCTGGTTTGCAATGGCGACTGAACCTCCACAACAAAAGTCAGTGTTGTCCGTGGTGGATGGAACTAATGTGTGTGATGTGTGTGTGCGTGCGTGCGTGCGTGTGTGTGTGTGTGTGTGTGTGTGTCAGCTTATCTTCTAGGTCACAGCTTGAGGCACACACACACACATGCACCAACACCCATAGGCCCAGGGTACGCATACTGTCAACACAGACACGCACACACACACACGCACACACACACACACACACACACACACACACAGACACACACACGCACACACACACACTCCTCCTCCTCCTCCTCCTCCTCCTGGCTCTTCCTCATGTCCGGGCCTTGATGTCTTGTGATGTGTGGGAGATCAATGGCCTGCATGTGTTGCCTATTGTGGATCTCTCCTCTGGAGAACGGGGGGGCCGGGGGGGCCCCGCGGCGAGCCTGCTATCTGATATCGACAGGGGCCGTCTCCCCGCGGGGCCCTGACCCCTGACCAACCAACGTGATTGGCAGACGCAATCTGATTTCTTGATTCATTGGCTTTCCGTCTCATGGTTCCATCTGTACCAAATATGGTTATTTGCTGTGTGTGTGTGTGGGTGTCTGTGTGTGTGTGTGTGTGTGTGTGTGGTTAGACTGTGGCGTGTTGATACATGGATGTCGCTGGTACGTTGTGTGTCTTTCTGTGTGTGTGTGTCTGTGTGTGTGTGTGTGTGTGTGTGTGTGGTTAGACTGGCGTGTTGATACATGGATGTCGCTGGTACGTTGTGTCTGTGTGTGTGTGTGTGTGTGTGTGTGTGTGTGTGTGTGTGTGTGTGTGTGTGTGGTTAGACTGTGGCGTGTTGATACATGGATGTCGCTGGTATGTTTTGTGTGTGTGTGTGTGTGTGTGTGGTTAGACTGGCGTGTTGATACGTGGACGTCACTGGTACGTTGTGTGTGTGTGTATGTGTGTGTGTGTGTGTGTGTGTCTGTGTGTGTGTGTGTGTGTGTGTGTGTGTGTGTGTGTGTGTGTGTGTGTGTGTGTGTGGTTAGACTGTGGCGTCTTGACGCGTGGACGTCTCTGGTACGTTGTGTGTGTCTTGACAAGCAGACTGGACTTGGAGCGGCGCCCGGGTCAGGGTTAATAAGTGGCCCCGCCCCTCAGATAGACGGCGGAGTGCGGAAATTCAATCGGCCTGGATCCTGTTTGCAGAATATATTAAGGAGCAAACAGCATCACCTCCCTACAGCATGATGCCTTTGATCGCTAATTATAAACACAACTAATTGGATTGGAAGACAGAGGGAAAAAAACACCAGACCATTTTGTGGGACTGTCTGTTCAGAAAGTGTATTCAACGTTCAGGTTAAGGGATTAACCTTGACCCTCCGGTATGTCTCAGTGTTGAGTTGAGTGGGCGATGATTGTGTTGAGGTTAATGATTGTAGCTCTGCGTGTTCGCAGGGCCGGGTCTGTTGGCGGTTTGTCAAGCGGTCGGTCGGCTCGAGGGATTGGCTGCTGTAGGTTCTGATCCAAGACCGCGGATCGGGTTCGGTTCACTTCCTTATCGGCCGGGTTCTTGGTGTCAGGTCGACCCATCCTCCCTGTGCTGCTATCCATCTGTCCTCCTCTCCGATCTCCTCTCCGACCATCCATCCTGTCTCTTCACGCCCACTCCTTTACGTGATCTCATTCAGGTTTTGTCATCGTTTATGTTTTTCCACTTTCTCTTTGTTTAGGGTAGGTAAGTTTAACACAAACTAACCTGTTAGCCTGGATTCGCCGTCCGTCTGTCTGTCTGTCTGTCTGTCTGTCTGTCTGTCTGTCTGTCTGTCTGTCTGTCTGTCTGTATTTCTGCCCGTCTGCCCGTCTGTCCGTCTGTCTGTCTCTCTCTCTCTCTGTCTGTCTGTCTGTCTGTCTGTCCGTCTGTCTGTCTGTCTGTCTGTCTGTCTGTCTGTCTGTCTGTCTGTCTGTCCGTCCGTCCGTCTGTCTGTCTGTCTGTCCGCCTGTCTGTCTGCCTGCCTGTCTGTCTGTCTGTCTGCCTGCCTGTTTGTCTGTCTGTCCGTCTGTCTGTCCGTCTGTCCATCTGTCTGTCTGTCCATCTGTCTGTCTGTCCATCTGTCTAATATGGGGCAGGTTTGATATAACAACCACCCATTTGATTGGATGATGGGACGACTCACCCATGTTGCGTTGCTGTGATTGGTTATAGCTCTATCCAATCGTGTCCAGAGGCATTTCAGTCTGCGACCACTGATAACGTCCCTCGGAAATCAACTCAGCAGCGCCAGACTCTCGCGTTTTGAGAATTGGGTCTGGTGAAGCCGAACTATCTTACTGTAACCCTAACCCTGAATCCATATTGATTTCTAGACACTGACACTCGTATTGTTCTAAACTGCTTTCACCGGCGTTGGTTATGAAGCATCTAATTGTGAGGAGATGGCTGTGATCCATAGCCTGCTGGTTATCTAGAACCACAGGCTGTCCCAACAGCTGTGTCTGGTCCAGAGCCCTGCTTCGCATGGCTAGCCCGCTAACAAAGAAACCCATTTATCAGTGGGAGCTATTGTCTCCACTAATTGCTTAACTAAGCACAAAATGTCCCTCTCCCCACCCAACCATGAATATGTCTGTTTATCGGAACACGTAACGGAGGTTTAATTTGAAAATATGGAACCATACGTTCTCATGTTGCCCAGATAACCGGGTCACATGGCGGTGGTTTAGCCAGGCCTGCGTTCAAACGCTACGCAACCAAGCCAGATGTTCAGATGGAGCTGGTTTAGAACCAGATGTTTCATGAACCACTCACGGCATTTGAGAGAATAGTTTCAGGTCTGTTTATAGCACTGCATTCTGGGACATTGAGTGTGTTAGAGAGGGCCTGCGATACGTCGTGTCGCCATATTTTAGGAATTAGCAAATGCTACATAGCATAGGCTACTGTACTGTACATATCTTCCGGTTCATTGTAGAAAATCCCATTTAAATTCACCATAGGGATTTTGATAAATCTCCTTAATGAAGTCTGTGTTTAACAGCTTATACATTTAGTCAGTCAGCTGCTAGTCAGATTTTGATCTGGGAAAATCAAACGTTTGGGATAGAGAGATGTGGAGGGGTTGTTAAAAGGTCACACCATCTGGAGGGGAGAATACTGTTCACTGCAACCAAAACAACAATTTTCACTACTGGTCATAACTCAAACAACATGGCACTCTAAGCATCCACGCTGTTCACAGAGCGTTGTTTATGTGTTCTGTTCCTCGATTTCAATATTGCATATCCAATTGCTGAAAAAAAAACAGCAACCATTACGAAATGTTGCTGCTTTGAAATCAGTGCCCTTGGCGTTTCGGGCTGTGTGGCTTTATAAAAATTTGAGTTTAAGAGTGTGGTTAGCCCCCAAACCACAACCCTCTGTTGAATTATAAGAAACAGAGCGACTGTGATCTATACAAAGCATGTCTGTGTTGGCCCATTGTAGGCGTATTGGGTCCCCGCGATGTCATTGTGACTGACTGTTAAGGTTAAATGAAGCAGCAAGTGCTAGATTGTGTCTTGGAGGCTGCGGGCCATTTTCACTGTCAACGGGGAGGCGTACAGAAAGACAGAAGCATATACAAATTACAGTTAGTCCAGTTCTTGCCCCACTTCTCACAGATCTATCCATTGTTTTAAACTGGCGGGCATCAAAAGAAATGTTGTGGTCGTTTTTCCGTGGTCAGGTTGCCTGTGAGGGATAAAGTAGCCGTAGTAACCGACCATCGTGTACTCTTTCCCCACACACGTCTTTTGATATCCTCGCCATAATACGGTAGCGAAGCTGCCAGACATTCAGTCTCATGTCTTTTATCAGTGACTCTTTGACACCGTTAGAAGTGTAGCAGCGTTCTCCAACGCACAAAGATGGCTGCTGCTGTTCGCTGAGGAGGCTACGACCATCAAAGTGTTTGCGCGGCGCGCGTGCCTTTAGGCAGGGCAGCCATCTCCCTTTCATCCCCCTGGTCTCCGATGGTCACCACTGAAGACCTGCTCGCTGTAAATAGGAGAACAAAAGAGGCTTTCAGTCGAGGCTTCAGGCCCAGAGAAATGGCCGCCGTTTGAGTTTCGGCTGTGGAGCTTGTTTCATTCCCAAAGCTTTGTTTTCAGAACTCGGCACTCTTCATTAAACGCTACAATGGACGAAAGTACCGAGCCAGAACCAGGCCACTTGCCCAGCAGTGAAAACCACACAGCAACTGATGCTTGGTCCAAGATCGCCAACCAAAGGAGGTAAGCTCCCATTCTCCTTGACACCTGTTGAGGTGGAGGTCACGTTACGATGAAACTCTGATCAGCTCCCCACTCCAGACGAAACCATCAGAATGCCTAATCAGCACTAATGCAACCAATCGTTAAACAATCAGAGACATTAAGCGTTTGTTTGTTAATCAAGCACATGTTTGCTAATTGTAATGAGAGAATAAAGCTCCAGAGTGTTTAATTTAGGGGGTGTCTCATCGTTTAGTGCTCTCAATCTGTAGCAGCATCTTTAATTGGGTTGTTTGTGTTGCCTTCAAGCACCAATGGAGTGACTCAATTGAGAGTGATGCTCCCCAATCTGTTCAAATATGCTTTTATTTGTCTATCTCCAAAAACTGTGGAGGCCTTTGTCACGATTGGATGGAGGCCGGCTGCACACATATGGATAGAGATTCTGTTGAATATCATCACTGTGTCTTTCTCTTTCTGGAGTGATGGAAGTTACTGTGGAAAGACGCCTCTACTGCGTTGAATGAGCACAGAGGAGAAGACTGAAGCGTGTCTGGGGGGCTTACATTCATGCATGGACCTGATGTTGACTTTAACCCTTTGAATACGACCGTATAGGCGGCAAATTTAAAAAAAAAAAATTAAAAAATCGTATAAAAAATCTTGTAAAAAAAATAATCTGAACAATCTAAACATTTCCAACATTCCAACACTTCCTGAAAGCTGAGAAACTGCGCTTTCTAGTAATATAGGAAAAATCAAATTAATATACAGAATGTTGACACTACTAAAAGGGTTAATTTACACCCTCTTAGATGATCACAGGCATCCCTTTAGGCACCTTGGATAGAAAGGCTCTGAAAGGGAAGCTGCTTCAACATTGTGTTTAAAACCTCTGCATCTTAAACACTGTTATTCATTCATTCATTCGTTCATTCATTCATTCATTTAGCACTCCCAGATCAGAACACTCTTCCTGTCAATGGATGAATCAAATCTGCTACGCCGTTTTGCTTAGCATATAACCAGTACGTCATTATGTGCAATCTTCCAGGCCAAAAAGAAGGATCTGTAAAAACATTCACTATCTCCTTGATGTACAAGACGTAATCGCGTCCCACAGACACCCAGAAGCCCTCTTTAGACGCGGAGCTGGATGATAAACGCATTGATTTGCTCAGTGGTCTCCTCTCAATAGAGCCATCATGCCACATTCAGACAGGGATTTCTCCTCAGGGGCTTAAAGGAAGAGATTTCCATGTTTCTATGTCAAAGACAACGTATTATCCTGTTGTTTGTGGAGCTGCTTAAGGCTGTTTACCTGGCCAGAGGCCTTATCTTCTGGTAACCGCTCTGCCGAATGACGCAAGGCGTGGCCACAGAATGGACACGCAACCGTTTGTGTGAGGAGTACGAATACGATCCGACCGAAAAAATGAAACTCGGTCAACGTTCTTCTTAAGTGAATCCACCCCGACCTTTCTGCTGTTGAACCTCAGTTGGACTTTGCGGGGAGAAGAACCCGTTCCTCACGCGGAGGTGAACGGGAATGTGCCGTCTGTCTATCGGACCGGGCCGAGACTCGGCTACTTATCTTCCATCACGGAAGCCGCCATCGATTCCCGGCGAAATGTTGACATAAAATAAGTCAAACGTGTTGCTGACCTTTCTGAATTCTTAACCGGAGTAGGGGGGGAAGTATAAACTGGGAATATCTGTTCAAATTATTCCACTTTGACATTTGAGCCTAGACAGTGGTTTAGTATTCCGGACCGGGGACGAATGGAAAATGTCACCTTTTTTATTTACTCTGCGAATGCTCCAATTTAATTGGACTTTAAGGCCACACAAGTCGGCCATGTTTGCTTACTGTCACTGGAAAGAAAGTGTCCTTCGCATATCATGACATTTTCATTCATGCTGAAGATTGACCCTTGAAAGCAACCTTTTTTCTGCCCAATTTAGGATTATCTCTGCTGGATCTCTGGACTAACTCTGCTGACCTCTGAGAAAGGGGTGTGTGTATATTATGTCAAGATGGCCGCTTCACAATGGTTGCATTAGTGGCTATATAGTCACATCGTGGCTCCATTCTGAACCAGTCTAATGGAATGATGCATCTTGGGGCTGGCTGGCGATGTTTTGTATCCATTGGGGATCGAACCCTGCGTTGAGTACCATCCATTAGACCAAGAGAACATCCACTGAGGGAGATCTGTGGGTCCCGAAGCCTCAGGCAGAGATCAGGGCTACCTCCCAATGAGCGTGTGGTTCAAAACAACCTCCACTAGTCTACCATTAGTCCAAAAGGACATCCTTGTCGTCTGAAAAGGACATTTGGGCGTACAAGTCTCAAGATCAGACCTATCTTATCATCCCAACACGGTTCCAGACCACCTCCACAAATCAACAATATCACGTTGCCCCCTAAGTGAATCACATAAATCTTGATAATAATGGACGTTTGGTTATAATTTCATGCGAGAGCAGATCAAACGCGGCTGATGCAACATTGTAAATTGGATGGGTAACAGTTTCTAACTGTGAAATGCATGTGGGACCGCATCAGTCATAATAATTAGTGCGATTGCCTTGCTTTCATCAGTGGATGTTCAGGCTAAGTTCAGAGGATTGCGGTGTGTGTGTGTGTGTGTGTGTGTGTGTGTGTGTGTGTGTGTGTGTGTGTGTGTGAGTGAGAGTGAGTGTGTGTGTGCGCGTGCATGTGTGTGTGTTCAGGCTAGTTCAGAGGATTGCTCAATGCGTGTGTGTGTGTGTTCAGGCTAGTTCAGAAGATTGCTCAGTGCGTGTGTGTGTGTGTGTGTGTTCAGGCTAGTTCAGAGGATTGCTCAGTGCGCGCGCGTTTGTGCGTGTGTGTGTGTGTTCAGGCTAGTTCAGAGGATTGCTCAGTGCGCGTGTGTGTGTGTGTGTGTGTGTGTGTGTGTGTGTGTGTTCAGGCTAGTTCAGAGGATTGCTCGGTGTGTGTTTACAGAGATGTGCCTGTAAATAGCAGCTCTCTTTTCCCCTGGACGTTACAATCTAATTGCTTGTCTCTGCCCCGCAGGTTCATGGCTGCTACCAAGCGCAGACTTGTTCTTCACAAGATTCCTTCCATCG
>NW_028176265.1:22500-25000 GCF_949987555.1 Borostomias antarcticus
ATATTCATAGTGAATAACACATTTATGTATATAAATACATTCAGTTATTTGATGATACCTTGCAATGTCTCCTTCCAAATTAATTTTTTATTTGTACTGTATATCAAAAGGATTCCACATTTAAATAAAATATTGTGGTAAATATTTGATTGAAAAGTGAGGACTGCCCTCTCGAACAGAAAGACACGCACGCATTTATTTATTTACATTTTTAATTTTTTAGATTTTTTTTTTGTGGCATTTCTGCTTTTTTAAAATTATTATATAGGACAGTGTAGACTGACAGGAAATGTGGGAGAGAGAGAGAGAGAGAGGAGGACATGCAGCACAGGCCCCAGGCCGGATTCGAACCCGGGCCGCTGCGAGAAGGTCTTGCCTTCATGTGGTACGCGCCTAAACCGACGAGCCACCGGGGCGCCCCCCCCGCGCGTTTATCTGGACATAATACCTGTGCCTCTCCGTGGAAAGAGACCTCCAAACGCGTGAACAAAACCTCTGTGTGTGTGTGTGTGGGGGGGGGGGGGCTAATTGCACCCAGCATGGGGTAAACAGTTATTACAGCTTGACAAGCGAGGATCTCATCCTCTGCAGATTTGGTGTCGGGATGGAGAAGAGGAACAAACGCTCCCAAACCCGGGCCCGTTAATGTTCCTCAGCTCAGAGACGATCCATTTATGAGGCTTTTCTCCCGGATTCGTGTTGATTTACCCCCGGCTCTTCTGAATCCGCCCCCTCACGGACGGCTTTTCTTTCTCTTCCTATTTTCTCCTTTGAATAATTTACCGACGTGAGAGAACTGCTTATTTTTAGTGGCGGTTGTAGTTTAGACGGAATGCCTAATGATCGCCGTCGGGCTGCGTGCATTAATCCCGTTTATGTGGGAGACCTCTGATGTCTTCTGGCACCCGGGGTCGGAGGGGCGGGGGGGGGCAGGGGGAGGGCCGAGGGAGGGGGGTGGGGTGGGGGGAGGGTGGGGGGGCGCAAGGCCTGTGTCCTCACAGACACATGAAGGAATCTCCTCCACCACCACATCATCCCCCCAATCTGCAAAGATCCCACACTGCTGTGTGCGTGTGTGAGAGAGAGAGAGAGAGAGAGAGAGAGAGAGAGAGAGAAAGAGGGTGTTTGTGAGAGAGAGAGAGAGAGAGAGAAAGAGGGTGTTTGTGTTAGAGAGAGAGAGAGAGAGAGAGAGTGTGTGTGTGTGTGAGAGAGAGAGAGAGAGAGAAAGAGGGTGTGTGTGTGTGAGAGAGAGAGAGAGAAAGAGGGTGTTTGTGAGAGAGAGAGAGAGAGTGTGTGTGTGTGAGAGAGAGAGAGAGAGAGAGAGAGAGAGAAAGAGGGTGTTTGTGAGAGTGAGAGAGAGAGAGTGTGTGTGTGTGTGTGTGTGTGTGTGAGAGAGAGAGAGAGAGAGAGAGAGAAAGAAAGAGGGTGTGTGTGAGAGAGAGAGTGTGTGTGTGCGCACGCACACGTTCAGATTATGCCAGTGCTCCCTCCCCCCCCTCCACTAGCAGGATCAAACCCGGGCCCCCTCCCCCCCGATCAGCCCGTCCTCTGGGACTCCCCCTCATCTGCGCCTGTAATGTGATAGAAGTCCTGTCTTATGAGCTCTGGGCTTTCAAAGTCTCCTCTCCACACGCACGGATAATTACACTCATTCAATGCTTTCTGCTTTTTGAACAGAGTTACGAAGAGTTCCTACGAACCATCCATGAGACGAAATGTGAAAAAGTGCATAATGATAAGTTGATATAGTGTTACACAGGAAGTAAAGACTGAACACGTGTTAAGCTGTGTCCTTGGCCAGGAAGCTGTTTCTATGGAGATTATTATTTTATTTTATTAAATATTTTTTAAAGGCATTTCTGCTTTATTATGATAGGACAGTGTAGGTGACAGCAAGGAGAGAGAGAGGGAGAGAGAGAGGAGAGAGAGAGGGGGAAGACATGCAGCCGAGGGCGTAGGATTCGATTCGAACCCACGCCGCTGCAGAAAGGACTAGCCTTTACATGGTAAGCGCCCCAGCCCGTTGAGCTACCGGGGCCACAGCCCGTCTGCGTGGTCCTTGGATGCGCTGAGCAGCCAGTGTCCCTCGTGAACCCGGGTCACCCAGAGCCAGTCAGGCGCTCCGCATGGCCACGCTCCGGAGGCCAAGAACACGGGGTGACGGTTTGATCGTCCGGTTGAAATGGTTAAAGTGGTTTGCCGACTACCGAACACATGCAAAGTGGCTCGACGCAAATTAGCTCAGCTCGTGGTTATTATCATCCGCTGTTATTATAAGATCTGTTTCTTTTTCTCTCTCCCCCCCTCTCTCTCTTCAGTGTTGGACTAGCTGGGGGCTTCAGTGTTGCACACACACACACACACAGATAGAAAAGCACACACACACACACACACAGATAAGCACACGCACACACACGCGCACACACACACACACAGATAAGCACACGCGCACACACTGATAAGCACACACACACACACACGCACCACTCCTTCTGCCTGG
>NW_028176265.1:30000-40000 GCF_949987555.1 Borostomias antarcticus
AACTCCCCTAAAGGTTAACACAACAAAAAGTAACAAAGAACAAACCAAAGATCTAAACTAAGAATCACCCCCCCCCCCTCCCCCCCCCATGATGTAACAACCATTTGTCAGAGTCTGATTGGTCACTTCCTGTATTTAACAGGCTTGTTATGTGAAGCTGTGTCCGTGGGAGTTTCTGTCTTGGGAGATGATTTTATGTCGTCAGCTCCGTGGCTGAAAGGCTTTCACATTGTAAGTGGTCAGCTAACGTACGTCAGTTCTCTTTTGTTCGTTCCACTAAGAAGTCATCTTCCTCCAGAGCTCTGGTATTAAGTGCTCTTCTTTATCGCACTTGGCATTCACGCAGAGAAGTGACATATTGGTCTTTGTTGGCATTTTCCACGAGGACCAGCGGATAGCCTGTAATTCACGTCATTATGTGGCCTTGCAGCATTTCTCTCCATCTCTCTTTCCCTCTCTCTCTTCCTCTCTCCATCTCCTCCTGTCCATCTCTCTCTCTCGCGCACTCCCCTCCATCCCCTACCTCCCTCTCTCTCTCTCTCACTCTCCCTCTCTCTCTCTCTCTCTCCCTCCCTCTCTCCAGCTGTAATGAAATATCAGAGTTGTCAGCGAGCGCGGGTGTCGGACCCGGCTGGCGTGGTGGTCTTTATGTCAGCTCTGTGAGTTTCACTGCCCTTTTCTCTGTCACCAGACGGAGACCGCCGCCCCGGACGAGCGCCGTGGCGCGGGGGCGGACCGAGCCGACGAGTCAGGCCGGCTTCGCTCACCGCCACCGTCACAAGTCACTAGCGGTTAGAGAGAGTGTGCGCACGCACGCCATCAGATCTTCGCCAGTCCCTTCGGATTCCGCTCACGATCCCGAACGCCTGACATGGCGCCCGCCGGTAAGGCTGCACCCCCCGGGTCACAGCGCCGTGGCGTCAGACATCGAGAGAGAGAGAGAGCAGCACATACGGTCTCTAGGGATGAGACGGTATACCGGAAAACCGTGAACCGCGGTATAAAATGTCCACGGTATTAGAACCGTGACATTCCCTGTGTTCACGGTATTACATTTACGGTATTACACAATAATGCGCTGCTGAAACTTCACATTTCAAGTTGCTTGCAACAGTTAATTTTGTAATTTAATATAAGCTTGCTATTAATAAACTGAGCTTAATTACAATAGTGTGTATATTCCATCATGTGTTGCACTGTAGTTCCTTCAAAGTAAAATACTTGTTTTTGTATGTGTGTTGGGGAGGTGAAATGCTGTATACCATGAAATACTGTAAACCGTACAGTGTAACTAGATACCGTACCGTACTGTAATACAAAAATCCATACCGTCTCATCCCTAACCGTCACATTAAAAGGAGAGTCGACTCTCGTCAACCTCTAGCTTGTTTTTCTTCTTCTCACGTTTCTCACGCTCTGCTGAAGTGAGCCGTCACGTTAGAGACGCAGTCTCGGTTTGGTTACAGACCATCGATCAGTCAAAAAACAACAACCTGGCCTGCCATTGGTTCAGTGCCCGTGGCTCATCTCTCATTCGTTCATTTTCAGAAATCTGCATGCTTAATTGATCGATGGGTTGTGTATCTGGGGAATCTCTACGGAGAGGATGCGATGTGTGAGATTACTTGTTGTTTGCTGGGCTGAGCTATGATTAATGTTTCTCTCACATTTACATACATGGTTGTTTGGCTACATGCATGCGGAACGTAGCGGTACCATGTGGTGTACACTACAAGCGCTGAGTCATGGTTTTTGATCATGCACACTTGACGCACAACATGAATCATTTCTGTCCGGTCATTCAAGATGGATTGTATGATTTGACAAACATGACAAGTCATGTTTAAGGCTGGATGGACAAGATTCTGCTTTTCTGCTTCAAATGGCTGATATTCTCCCTCTTCCTGGTGGGGGCCATTCTGTATGGAAGGGTTATTATAATATAAATATGTACTGTGGCTGTGCAGTGTGAATTCTTTCATATATTAGATAGATAGATAGATAGATAGATAGATAGATACAGATAGACAGACAGACAGACAGACAGACAGACAGACAGATAGATAGACAGACAGACAGACAGACAGACAGACAGACAGACAGACAGACAGACAGACAGACAGACAGACAGATAGATAGATAGATAGATAGATAGATAGATAGATAGATAGAAGTTAAAGAAAGGACAGCAAAAGGCTGGAGGTGCAGAATATAGAATATACATAGTAGCAATAAGCATATTAAGAACAAGAATATATACATGCATGCATACATACATACATACAGCATGTGTAAAATATAGAATATGTACATGCATACTGTACATCCAGACTATAGGTCTGTCTAGTAATATTCATATATACTGTACATACATACATACACACCTCCACAACACTCATGGATTCTTGTCTGTCACATACTATCTCACACACTTTCACGGATATTTATTTATTTTATTTTCATCATATTAATCGTCACATTAATCGAACGCATGGGGCTTTTTCATATATCCTTTGATATGGAAGAGGGAAACGTTTATCCGTATCTCTTCGCAAACGTTGAAGAAAGCCGGAGGAAAAGAGTGCGTGGGCTTCTGGCTCGGGTGGAACCACTCGACTGATGTTTCCCCATCACAGATCAACCCTCTCCAGGCAAACTACACCTGCTTTGATGGACTGAGCTTCCACAGTCAGGCAGATATGTGAGGATGACCCGTGATGCATGAAGGCAAATCGGCCACTCATACCTTTTACATTTACCCTATCTCTCCCTGCTTAGAAAGACACCATATCCCAGCTCTCCACTGGGAACACGGTGAAGTAGGCGAGCAGGAAGAAAGACAGTCGCAGTCATTCACACGTGCCTGGGTTTGAAACCTGGGGTGAGAGAGGTGAAGAGAGAGAGAGAGAGATAGGAGAGAGACAGACATCGAAAGAGAGAGAGACAAAGAGAGAGAGATAGGAGAGAGAGACAGGCATTGAAAGAGAGAGAGACAAAGAGAGAGAGAGATACTTAGACAGTCTAGACACTTAGTCTAGACACTTAGACAGTCTAGACAGACAGTCTAGACACAGAGACAGTCTGTACACAGAGACAGTCTAGACACTTAGACAGTCTAGACACTTAGACAGTCTAGACACAGAGACAGTCTAGACACTTAGACAGTCTAGACACTTAGACAGTCTAGACACATAGACAGTCTAGACACAGAGACAGTCTAGACACTTAGACAGTCTAGACACTTAGACAGTCTAGACACATAGACAGTCTAGACACTTAGACAGTCTAGACACTTAGACAGTCTGGACACAGAGACAGTCTAGACACTTAGTCTAGAAATAGGGACAGTCTAGACACATAGACAGTCTGGACACAGAGACAGTCTAGACACTTAGACAGTCGGTAACACTAGAATAACTGTCTCTTATACTGTAAATAGATAATTGATCATTCACAAACTGTTAGTTAATGAGTTATTAATGATGTGTTAAATGTTTAATAGTTGGCTAATGATTTTCAACTATCCCTTATACATATTTAATATATCATTCTCAAACTTAGTTAATTAATTAATGACTTGTTAATTTTTTTGTTAGTAGTTGGTTAATGATTTAAAACGGCACCTTATAAATATTTAATAGATCATGAACAAGTGATTATTAAAGTACTTACTATTGACAAAGTATTTAATAATTCATTAGCTAACAGTTTGTGGATGATCTATTAACTATTTATAAGGATAGGTTGAAAATCATTAACCGACTATTAACAAACATGAACAAGTCATTAATACCTCATTAACTAACCATTTATAGATGATCTATTAACTATTTATATGGGGTAGTTATTCTAAAGTGTTACTGACACAGAGACAGTCTAGACACTTAAACAGTCTAGACACAGTGGGTCTAGACACAGAGACAGTCTAGACACAGAGACAGTCTAGACACAGAGACAGTCTAGACACTTAAACAGTCTAGACACAGTGGGTCTAGACACAGAGACAGTCTAGACACTTAAACAGTCTAGACAGAGACAGTCTAGACACAGAGACAGTCTAGACACTTAAACAGTCTAGACGGAGACAGTCTAGACACAGAGACAGTCTAGACACTTAAACAGTCTAGACAGAGACAGTCTAGACACAGAGACAGTCTAGACACAGAGACAGTCTAGACACAGAGACAGTCTAGACACACAGACAGTCTAGACACAGAGACAGTCTGGACCAGAGACAGTCTAGACACAGAGACAGTCTAGACACAGAGACAGTCTAGACACAGACACAGTCTAGACACAGACACAGTCTAGACACAGTCTAGACACAGACAGTCTGGACACAGAGACAGTCTAGACACAGACAGTCTAGACACAGAGACAGTCTAGACACAGAGGCAGTCTAGACACAGACAGTCTAGACACAGAGACAGTCTGGACTCAGAGACAGTCTGGACAGCGTCCAGTCAGTGCTGCTGAATTAGGGGAATAGGACACAGATAGAATGAGGATGGTAATATTGCAATATTGTGATCTTACAACATATCTCTAGTTAAGTGATCGCTCAGTGTCTGATAGCCTGTGTCTGATAGCCTATCTCAATGAAGGAGAGAATGAGTGTCTGTGTCTTTACCCCTATGTGTGCTGGTGTATGTATGTGTGTACATGCAGGTTTATGAACGTGTGTGCATGCCTGCCTGTGTGTGTGCGCATGTGCGTGTGAGTGTGTGTGTGTGTGTGTGTGTGTGTGTGTGTGTGTGTGTAGGTGTGTGCTTTCTTGCAGTCTCCTTCATAGTCTAACCAGGTGGTCTCCGCTCTACTGCAGTTCCCAGGTAACTAATCCCTATTAAAAGGTATGTTTGATCTGCGGCTGGAGAAGATCTGAACACAGCGCCCCCCCCTCCCCCACACTCCTCCCTCAGGTCCAGGATCTGCTGAGGGGGGGGTGAGGCGAGGCCAAACCCCCCCATCCACTGGCTATTAATCTGCTCCCGTGTCAGTTTAATCAATTATCAGTCCCAAACAGATGGGCGGAGCTTTATACGGTCCTGAGGCTGATCGCATTTTGATCTCCGTGGCGTTTTAGCTCTAACCCCCGACCAACCCCGACCATCCAGCGGCGTGTCGGGGCGAAACGTCAATATTAGACCTTCTCAGAACCGCCATCGATATTTGACGGTCGCCAGGGATACGACAAAACCCGTAGATCTATATGAGAACAGGTTGAGTAAAAATATATCAATCGATATATCAACCCGAGAGCCCGATTTTGAGAAGTCGAAATTCAGATATAACCTTGAATTTATCAGACTACATCACATCGTCTAAAGCCGGTTTCTTGCATCTAGAGTCGTCTGTTAACAATCCTGTCGTCGGTTTGAATATCCCTGATTATGCCGCCCTGCATTTCACATTCAGAGGGCACAATCCAATTAAAATCGAGATTTGCAGTACAGGCGTGGGCAAACATGGCTGAGCGCAAAGCTTAGGATGACAAACAAGGCCAATTTCAAAGTGGGCTGGAGCATCTCAGAGGCAGCGCGCCAGGAAGCTAATAGCGTTGTGTGATGGTTGTGCAACGGTTGTGTGAAGTTGTGAGATGGTTGATGAGGCCAGTCTGAAGACGAGTGTCTGACAGGCCTGGGCGCCGCCGCCACACGTGTGTCTCAAATCCTCGCTACTCGCCGAGACTCGTCCTGAACATCCAACGCAGCGCCGCGCCGGGGCCTCCCACCGGCTTGATAAATATGCAGAGTGAAATGAACTGAAACACGGGCTTTAATTAAAAAGCCAGGACCCACGGAGATGTGATTAAAGGGACGTTTCGCGGATTATCGCGAATCAAGCGTCTCCAAAGACGCGCGGTTTGAAGAGTTTGGAAGAAGATAAAGAAAAAGTACAGACCCCTTTGGGCCGCGCCTCTTTGCACTCTAATACCGCCCATACAGGCGCTCCTGTCTGATCTGACTGATCTCAGGCAGGGCTGGTTACACACCAGGACCTGTATGTACCAAGCGTCTCAGAGTAGGAGTGCTGATCTAGGATCAGCGCCCCACCCTCTCCATATGATTCCATTCAAATGGGACAACAGATCCTAGATCAGCACTCCTATTCTCAGATGCTTGATAAATACGAGCCCTGGCTATGATATCAGGTGGGGTTAGTTGTTCCCACGCCACGGTGAAGGCCAGTCTTTTCACACTATAATAATTAATAATTAATTAATAATTAATTAATTACCTTGCAAGCTAATTAACTCTCCTCCCTTCCATTCAAGTCAGTGGCGTAAAATAACAACCCGTTTAACGGACTCTACTTAATTGCAGCACTATAATGATGGCCTTATTAATGCAGTTTTATTGTGACACTCATCTCCTCGTGTTTGTCCTCTCTGGATGGTGTCTATTGAGCAGGTGAAAGACTCCTTGTGATGGTTAAACTGAGCCAGTTTTCATTTAGGAACTTGAAAGCCCAAGTGTCATCAAATCGTTGTACAAAACAGACTATGTCAAAGTATGATCCCGCTATGAGAGCTAGATACATCAGAAGCACAGTCATTCAATTATTCATGCTTTCATTTGTCACGAAGGCATTTCCTCCGACATTACTGAGAGAGTTTCATGCACTTTCACAAAAGACCATGTACATTCGAATATCCCAATTAATAACCAATGCTTTTGCTAATAACTTTTGTAATAGCTTTAAACTTATTTTTTCCTCCATCAAGAGCCTTCAACGTCCTCCATGTGAGGTATTCGGCCAAATAAATCTTTGAATTTCATTTTTACACTCATCGCATAACTGGGAATAAGAATGTGTCAGCAGTGAATGTGTTTTTTGAAAATCACTAGAACCAAGGACTAAACACATGCAAATGATGTTCATGAATTCTTTATATTCAATATTAAAAGGAAATAGACTTGATTTGTTGCAAGAGCTGAACTCTCGGGTCAGAGCTAAAATCCACCCTGAAACATCATTTCAATTTTTCCATGCCCTTTAAGAGCTACAATATATTATCTCTCGTTTTCTCTCTCTCTCTCTCTCTCTCTCTCTCTCTCTGTCTCTCTCTCTCTCTGTCTCTCTGTCTGTCTGTCTGTCTGTCTCTCTCTCTCTCTCTCTCTCTGTCTCTGTCTCTCTCTCTCTCTCTCTCTGTCTCTGTCTGTCTCTCTCTCTCTCTGTCTCTCTCTCTCTCTCTCTCTCCCTCTCTCTCTCTCTCTCTCTCTGTCTCTGTCTCTCTCTCTCTCTCTCTCTGTCTCTGTCTGTCTCTCTCTCTCTCTGTCTCTCTCTCTCTCTCTCTCTCCCTCTCTCTCTCTCTCTCTCTCTGTCTCTCTCTCTTTCTGTCTCTCTCTCTCTGTGTTTTAACCCTTGCAGAGCACACGCCTTGGTGTGATTATTAATCAAACCATTGTGTGTACTATCTCGGTGTTAAGCAGATATTTATGCACAGGAGCTAATCTAGTTAACATCAATGAGATTAGCAGCATAGCAGCTAGCATCCCAGAGATCACTGTCTCTCCAATCTTATCTTGGAGCAAAGGCGTAGGAAATCTCATTCCGTTCCTCAACCGTTTAGTAGAAGTGATGGGGGAAATACAGACAATTTATGCAAACCAATCACAGGTCTTCAAAGGGAGAGAGAGGTAAATCAATTTCAGGGATGGTAAAGAAAGGGATGTTACACAATGAGAGATGGAGTGAGTCTCTCACCGGCCCCACACTCCAAATCCGCCCCCCGTCACAATGACTGATTAACAGTTTCTGCTGCGACAGTGTCCCCCAAACCCCCCCTGCCCCAAACCCCCCGCCCCCCACAAACACCCCGCCCCCACAAACACCCCTCACCAGACCAAACCAGACCAGACCAGACCAGACCAGACCAGACCAGACCAGACAAAACCAGACAAAACCAGACCAGACCAGACCAGACCAGACCAAACCAAACCAAACCAAACCAAACCAAACCAAACCAAACCAAACCAGACCAGACCAGACCAGACCAGACCAGGCCATATCACCTCTGAGCCAACAAAAACAAAATGTTCAGAAAATGATTTTCCCCCTCAAAGTCTAAATGCTTGGAACTCATAGAAATAGTAAGTTAGTATCCCCATATATCTAGATATCATCCAATAGTGTCCTTATTGTTCAGTGTGTATCATCATACACCCGACGACAGGCCCGACGCCTCGTTCAAAGGTGTTGGCGCTTCATTCGAGCGCGGTGGGCGGTTGAGCAGCGCTCCAAATGTCATTACCGGCCCGTTTCCTGTGACGCCTGCCGAGAGGTTGGGAACGCGGGGGGTTAAAAATACAAGCCGACAGGAAGCTTCGTCGTGGCTGAGAGGAAGGCGGTGTGAAACGCACCGAGACACAAGCTGCACCTCTCCACTCCCACGCAGAGGATATCACTAAAAACATATACAGCTGCTGTGTGTGTGTGTGTGTGTGTGTGTGTGTGGTATGTAGCATGACAGATCTCGCTCTTTAAATGTATTTCCATCCTTCCAATTGTGTTTTGAGAAGCAGAGGGTCTTTCTATCTGGCAGAACAGACATGGTATAGCTGCTATAGCGAGACCTGCCAGCTGAACACGGCCCGGCGCCGCTAACAAGGCCGGATTAGACGGTATTCCCGTCCAGATTACGTGCTAAACGGTTCCACGGGTGCGCGTGAGAAAGAGAACAGCCGTCTCGGAGCCGACGAGGCCGTCGGTCGGGTTGGTTCCGCCGTAAACCGTACGGCTGTCGACTTCCTTCATATCCACTAGCGTCAACGGAAACAGCGAACGCGCGGTTGAGGGAAGAATCTCAAAAACTAGAAGGTTTACCCCCCCAAAAAACACAGTAACAGCAGAGGAACGCACGCACGTCGAGCAAAGTGCGACAGGCGCTCGACAAAAATGAATAAACTAGACAGAGAGAATGTCCACACGCTGTATGTCGCTCCCACGGTGAGTTTTAATAAATAGGACACAACGTTTAGGCCCAAATTTTGTCTTTACCCCCCCCAAAAAACACCCAAAAACCAGTGAATCCTGAAAGTGTTGGCGTCGTTCCCACGTCGGCTGTGGCCGTGTTGTGAGGGTATGTTTTCCCCGTGGTTCACGCGAGGTCCATCTCGCCCTCCAGCGGCTCGAGGAGAATAAGCGCGAGCATCTGATCTTCTATTAGCCGATAGTTCCTGTGGCGAGGTTTTTCCATCAGAGTGTTTTTCCGCGGTTCTGCGGAGGAAGCCAAGCGGGCGTCTGAGCAGGAGGCCACGAAGGCCGCGGGAACCGGCGCCGGCTTTCATCAGGAAAAGCCTCCATCCCTCACGTCTCTCCCTCTCTCTCTCTCTATCTCTCTCTCCTCTCATTTCATTCCAGTAATTCCTCACTGGCTGCTGGCACTGATAAATTGTGCAAGGTGTATGATCAGAATGATTTTTTATCCCACCGCACTCGCACAATTTCCAGGGCAATATGTAACGTTTGATGTCTGATGGGGGTGGAGGGTACAATCTTATCAAGAGAGAGGGGGAGAGAGAGAGGGAGAGAGAAAGAGAGGTAGGGGGGAGAGAGGGAGGGAGAGAAAGAGAGAGAGAGAAGGGGAGAGAGAGAAAGTGAGAGAGGGGAGAGAGAGAAAGAGAGAGAGAGGGGGAGAGAGACAGAGAGAGGGGGGAGAGAGAGGGGGAGAGAGAGAGAGAAAGAGAGAGAGAGGGGGAGAGAGATGGAGAGAGGGGGGAGAGAGGGAGAGAAGGAGGGAGAGAGAGAGGAGAGAGGGAGAGGGAGAGAGAGAGAGGGAGAGAGAGAGGGGAGAGAGAGAGGGGAGAGAGAGAGAGAAAGAGAAGGGGAGAGAGAGAAAGTGAGAGAGGGAGAGAGAGAAGGAGAGAGAGGGGGAGAGAGACGGAGAGAGGGGGGAGAGAGAGGGAGAGAGAGGGAGAGAGAGAGAGAGAGGGGGGAGAGAGAGGGGGGAGAGAGGGAGAGAGAGAGGGGAGGAGAGAGAGAGAGAGGGGAGAGAGAG